>NW_027466278.1:10000-107500 GCF_046127955.1 Nelusetta ayraudi
CTGAAGCTCCGCCTTGTCGTTCGCAGGTCAGCCAACCAGACTCACACAACGAGCTGGAGGTGACCGGCCAGGAGCCGCAGGAGGGGAAACCTCGGCTGGAGGTCCCGCTGACCCCCTTGGAGAAGGAGAATGCTCTGGTAACCCTGCTGGACCACACGGCCGGCCCAGGAGACCAGGAGCTGGAGGCGACTGGGGAGGAGTCAGAGGAGGAGCCAGAGGAGGAGCCAGAGGAGGAGCCAATCATCACACAGCAGATTGAAGCCTTCCATTATGATGAAACAGGAGAACTCGTGAGGAACTTTGTCCCCACACCTTCTGCACCTCCACAGCTCCTCACTGACCTTCCCACTGAAAAAGACCCGGAGGAGGACCTGGTTCCAGAGATGGTACGGGTTCATCTTGAAGACATGGTTCCTGTGGAGGACCTGGTTCCTGAGGAGGACCTGAAGTCAGAGGAGGACCTGGTTCCTGTGGAAGACCTGGTTCCTGAGGAGGACCAGGTTCCTGTAGAGGACCTGGTTCCGGTGGAGGACCTGAAGTCAGACGAGGACCTGGTTCCTGTAGAGGACCTGGTTCCTGTGGAAGACCTAGTTCCTGTAGAGGACCTGGTTAATGTTCAGGACCTGGTTCCTGTAGAGGACCTGGTTCCACTTGAAGACCTGAAGTCAGACGAGGACCTGGTTCCTGTAGAGGACCTGGTTAATGTTCAGGACCTGGTTCCTGTAGAGGACCTGGTTCCTGTGGAAGACCTGGTTCCTGTAGAGGACCTGGTTAATGTTCAGGACCTGGTTCCTGTAGAGGACCTGGTTCCACTTGAAGACCTGAAGTCAGAGGAGGACCTGGTTCCTGTAGAGGACCTGGTTAATGTTCAGGACCTGGTTCCTGTAGAGGACCTGGTTCCACTTGAAGACCTGAAGTCAGAGGAGGACCTGGTTCCTGTAGAGGACCTGGTTAATGTTCAGGACCTGGTTCCTGTGGAAGACCTGGTTCCTGTAGAGGACCTGGTTCCACTTGAAGACCTGAAGTCAGAGGAGGACCTGGTTCCTGTAGAGGACTTGGTTAATGTTCAGGACCTGGTTCCTGTGGAAGACCTGGTTCCTGTAGAGGACCTGGTTCCACTTGAAGACCTGAAGTCAGAGGAGGACCTGGTTCCTGTAGAGGACCTGGTTAATGTTCAGGACCTGGTTCCTGTAGAGGACCTGGTTCCTGTGGAAGACTTGGTTCCTGTAGAGGTCAGCAGTCATCCAAGTCTGGACATTGCTGTCACCACCAGCAGTCAGATGTTTCTCACCACAGCCGGAGCAGAAGAACCACAGGGTGCTGAACTTCACATCACCACAGTCTCAGGTGTGACCGGCCAGCCACCCACAGAGGCGGCCCTCAGCCTTCCTGGAGAAGATGCAGGAGGAGATGTGAACAGTCTTCCAGAGCTGGAGACCCTGGTGGAGCTGGTGGAACCAGAGCTGGAGTTAGAGCTGGGATCCGAGGAGGAGCTGCAGGAAGCTCTCCAGCCAACACCAGAACAAATCCAACTTCCTGTTCCTGAAGGAGGACTGGAGCAAGAAGAAGAAGAAGCAGCTGAGGAGCCAAACTCAGAAGATCCTGAGCCTGAAGTTCTAGAATCCGTAGGAGCAACTGAACCCTCAGAATCAGAAGGAACTGAAGTTTCAGGACCAGAGTTTGAGGAGGTGGAAGCACCAGGACCTCAAGGTCTGGGTGAAGCAGAAATTGCTGGACCAGAAGACGTTGAGGCTGAAGTATCAGAACCTGTGAAAGAAGTTTCAGAAGCAGAAGACACAGCAGAGGTTCAGGAAGGAGGAGGAGTCACAGAGCATGAGGTCACGGAGGTCACAGAAGCCGAGGCTGGAGGACCAGAAAGTTTTGAAGAAGAGCCAGGACAGGAGCCCACTGAAGAACTTCCAGAGGTTCCTGAACTCCGTGATGTCACAGAACCAGAAGTTCTGAGGCCACAAGATGAATACGTTCCAGTCAGTGATGAGGAGCCAGTAGACGGTCTCTTTGAGGTGTTGCCTCCAGGACCAGAGGCTGAAGAACCTGAGGAAGTGTTGGACCTCCATGAGGAAGAGGAAGATGAAGAGAAGAAGAAACCAGCAGAAGCAGAAGAAACAGTTCCACAGGAACCAGTAGAGACTGGAACCAGGTCTCCTGAACCTGATCCTGAAGCGGTCCAGAAGGAAGCAGAAGAAGCAGGAGAGGAGCTCACACAGGTCTCAGAACAAGAAGGTCAGACAGCAGAGCCGGACCAGGAGGTGATGGAGGCTTCAGAAGCACCAGAAGGGGTCGAAGCTCACTTACCAGGTGAAGGTGCTGAATCGCCATCTGAACCAGCACCAGAACCAGGACCAGCAGGAACTGGAGGGACAGAAACAGAAGTTCTCACTGAACCAGAACCAGAGGAACATCTGACTGACAGTCTGGAGGCCCCACCTCCAACACAGGCTGGAGAAGAACTTTCAAAAGAGGCGGCAGAAGCAGAACCAGGAGAGGGCATTGGTCCAACCTCAGAAGAGTCACCAGAACTTTCAGACACCACGGAAGAAGAAAAAGAAGCAGTGATGGAACCCGATGTCCCAGCACCAAGTCCAGAGGTGGAGACTTCAAAGAGTCTGGAAGCAGAACCTGAAGAACCTGAGGAACCTGAAGAACCTGAGGAACCTGAAGAACTCGAGGAACCTGAAGAACCTGAGGAACCTGAAGAAAGTGTTTCTGAGCCGCCGGCTGAGTCTATCAAAATCCTGCAGCCTCATGATAGCGGAGAACGTCCTCAGCCTGAAGACCAGGTCCTTCCAGCAGAAGAAGCAGATGTTCTGCTGCCTCCTGAGGAGGAGAACCTGCCCACGCACCTCCAGCCTGAAGGCCCAGTCACTGACACCTCCTACAGCCAGGAGGACGGAGGTGCAGCGATGGAGAAGAACCCTGGAGCCGTGGTGACAGAACCATCTGGACCTGGTGAGGAACCAGGTGAGGAACCAGGTGAGGAACCAGGTGAGGAACTAACCTGCCTGAAGTTGTGGTTCCACCTTGAAACCATTTGTGCATAATTCTGCTTGTTTGTGACGTATCCAGAACCATCAGAACCATCAGAACCTGAAGACAACCAGTCAGTCCTGGTCAAAGAGGAACCGACCCTCAGCCAGACTCTGGACCCTGGACCTTCTGGTCCTGAGGCCTCCCAGGAGGAGGAGGTGGGCGGCGCCGCTGTCGTGGTCATTGACGAAGACTTGGAGCCTCTTCAGGGCGGCGCTGAAGGTCAAAGTGGCCAACCAGGAGCGGCAGAGGACCAGGACGTCCACCAGGGGGTCCGGGACCAGGAGGTCCAGCTGGGGGTCCAGGACCAGGAGGTCCAGCAGGGGGTCCAGGACCTGGCGGTGGAGCTGGACCTGCCCGAGGCAGCCGAGGCCGACGAGGGCAGCAGCTTCCTGCCTGAGGAGGAGGAGCAGCAGGCCACCACGGCCCCGCCTCCCCTGAGATACCTGACCACGCCCACCATGACCACGGCCAGCCAGGGCCGCGAGCTGGTGGTCTTCTTCAGCCTGAGGGTCACCAACATGAACTTCTCCCAGGACCTCTTCAACAAGACGTCCCCCGAGTACCGCACCCTGGAGAACACCTTCCTGGACGTGGTGAGTTGGCGGGACAAGAAGTGACATAATTTCCTGTCTCTTTATCACTTCCTGTTTCACCCAAACCCCCGCCCCCCCTTCGTCTCCTCTGGATTCCTGGAGGTAGACAAGATGATTTTCCTGCAGTGGAAGAGGCTAACAAGCTGTAAAACAGGCTAACTAGCTGGAGAAGAGGCTAACTAGCTGTAAAACAGGCTAACTAGCTGGAGAAGGTGTTAGCTGTGTCTGGAAGAGGTTAGCGCTCTAGGTAGCAGAGACGCTGGCTAGTTAGCGAGCTAGTGAAGATATTAGGAAGAAGGCAGACATGCTCGCTAAACTGAACCTTCTGGAGGCTTGAAAAAAACTGAAAATTGTAATTAAAAAGTAAACTTGAGCATTTCGGGGGTGGGGGGGGGGCTGGAGAGACTGCGGGGTCTCGGTGAGATTTGTAAAAAGGTCAAGCAGCAGATGATTGGCCGATGAAAGCCGCCGCCACTCTTAATGAGCTGCCGTTAGCACGTGGCTAGCAGGCGGGGCTTAGCTCGGGTAACCTTTCACTTAATGGGCTGACGGAGGGACTTCCTGCTGGCGCTGCCTAGCTAGCTAGTTAGCATTCCGCTGCTCAGGCCAGAGGGAATCTACCCAGCATCCTCTGGGGCGACTGCTGCTGCTGCTGCTGCTGCTGCTTTTTTGTCCTTCAGAGAGAAAAAAAACATTTGTCTCCGCCGACGCTTGAATTCGATTGGCCGAGCAGCTTCGTGCAACACGTCGATGCACTTAATTACGTCTCGCAGTCACGCAAAGTGAATCAGAATCAGCTTCTGTGGTGCAGATGGTGTGTGTGTCACACACACACACACACACACACACACACACACACACACACACACACACACACACACACACACACACAGAATCCAGCAGATGAGCTCCAGAGACTCCAGGTGGCGCCAACGCACCCCAGCTGAGGCTGTTGTGCTACTTTGTGGGTCGTTGTGGTTGCGGCGGTGGTGGCGACACCTGGTGGTGACTCCAGGAAGTGACCTCTGGCGTTGACCCCTGGCTCACTAGTGCCAGTGGTGACACCTGGTGGTGAGTTCTGGGAGTGGCGACCCCTGGGGGTAAACCCTAGTAGCGACATCTGGCATTGACCTCTTGTGTTGACCTCTGGCATTGACCTCTCGTGGTGACTCCTGGCGGCCACACCTGGTGTTGACCTCTGGTGGTGACCTGTTGTGATGACCTCTGACCCCCCCCCCCCAGCTGCTGCCCTACCTGCAGGCCAACCTGACGGGCTTCAGGAAGCTGGAGATCCTGAACTTCCGGCGGGGCAGCGTGGTGGTGAACAGCAGGGCGCAGTTCTCCCGCTCGGTGCCCTACAACCTGACGGGGGCGCTGCACTGCGTGCTGGAGGACGTCTGCTGGGCCGCCGCCCACAGGTTGCACATCCACATCGACCAGCGCTCGCTGGACGTGGAAACAGGTAGCCCGGCCCCCCCTAGCTGGGACACGCCCCCCCACACTGCGCTGCGCTCTCGACGCTAACGCCGCCTGTGTCTCCGCCCCCCCCCCCCCTCCCTCTGACCCCGCCCACGCAGCCGACCAGGCCGACCCCTGTAAGTTCCTGGCGTGTGGGGAGTTTTCCCACTGCGAGGTCGACGCCCACTCCCAGGAGGCGGGCTGCGTGTGCGAGCCGGGCTTCCTGTCGGTGGACGGCCTACCCTGCCGCAGCGTCTGCCAGCTGCAGCCCGACTACTGCGGCAGCTCCGGCGGCACCTGCCACATCCTGCCAGGGCGCGGCGCCATCTGCAGGTACTGCACCGCTTTCACCCTGGAGGACGTCGGGAAGGGCAAAGGTCGCGGCTGATCTCTCTCTCTCTCTCTGCTCCTCCTTCAGGTACGCCGACAGTATCTCACTTCCTGGTCTGACCAGTTAACAGGAAGTAGGAGGAGCCTGGACGACACCTGAGGACAGCCGCTGAGGTAGGAGGACCAGAAGCACTGTGAGATGTTGAAGGAAGTTCAAAGGAGAAAATGTGTTGTCATGCTAGGCTAGCTGCTATCCTGCTTCCACCCTGGATGCTGGGCTACCCTGCTAATACCCCAGATACTAGGCTAACCGCTATCCTGCCAACACCCTGGATGCAAGGCTAGCTCCTATCCCACTTATACCCTGGATGCTAGGCTAGCTGCTACCCTCCTAACACCCTGGCTGTGAGGCTTGTTGCTACCCTGCTAACATCATGGATGTTAGGCTACAGTAGCTGCTGCCCTGCTAACACCCTGGATGCTAGGCTAGTTGCTTCCCTACTAACACCCTGGATGCTAAGCTAGCTGCACAGCCTGACTGAGATGCCGTCACCCACCGAGGACACTGTGTGCCAACTGGTTTCCACTGGTTCCAGGTCGTCAGTGAACCAGTAGAAGGTTTGCCCAGCGTGTTCCTCTCTGATGTCGCCCTGCAGACTGGAGGCAACTGGAACTGGACTCTGCAGCTGGAACTCGTGGTGCCGAGCAGGAAGAGGAAGTGTGTTAAAGGACTTCCTCCAGAGGAGACAGACTTTATAAACCTGCTGATTGGACCGAGGAGACGAGCTCAGCCGAAGCTCTGCACCAATCAGGCGGCTTCGCACCAATGGGACTCTTTTATACGTTGTCCGCTGTGTTTCCAGTAGCAAGTAGCAAAACAAAAAAATACTCAAAACAGCTGCAGAACTCAACGCTAGAGCTCGTTAGCACGGTTAGCACGGTTAGCGCAGTGTCCAATCCACTTTGGAAGCTAAGCCATTTCCAGGTTTGGTTTCCTCTTGCCTTCAAACGATGCTCTGATGAGCCCACAACTACAGCCACGTTCTGAAGCCATGGTTTCAGATGCATTCTTCACCGTCCTTCAACTACCAAATCATAATCAGCTGTCGTTGTTGTTTGAAATGGAAGCGCACTGCATTCACTGGATAGAAAAAGAAAATCAGGCACCTGACCTCCTAACTACCAGAAAACTTCTCATCACTGCCAGATCTTTTTTTAGCCAGTGAATGCAGTGCAATTCCGTAGTTTAATGTTTTTCTTTTTATTCTGTTGTTTTTTTTAAACGTTTTTTTTCCACCTCATGAAGGAACTGGACTAAAAAAAAAAAAAAAAAAAATGTATTTATTGTTCTTATTAATATTTATAACTGCGGCTGTAGAGTCACACCTGTCGAGCATTAGCATGAGCATGAGCATGAGCATTAGCATGAGCCACGGCACTGCCTCAGTTTCCACTCCACTTCCCGGCAGGATGAAAACCGTGCCCCCCCCCACCCTCCCCACACACCCCACGGAACTCTCGCTGTAAATCAACACAAACGTTGCGGTGCGGTTGTGTTGTGGTGTCGTGTCGTGTCGTGTCGCCGCAGCGTGCGAGACGGTTGTAAAAACATGTGAGCAGTAAAAGTGTTGCCGCTGCGTCGACTCTTTATTGGCTGACAGGAGGACGACGAGGACACAGTGGAGTGGAAACACGGAATGATTTTATTCATCTGTTAGACATCGGCGTTAGAAAAACTGACGGTTGAGGTGGGGGTGGGAGGGGGGAAATCGCAGCAGGTGGGCGGAGCTTCACGCCGATGCACAAATCAGCCGCGTCGGCGCGGCAAAATATTCACATTGTTGCGCTGAGAAAAAAAGAGCTAAATTAAACTGGCTGAGGTCAGAGGTCAGCGTCGGCTGTTAGCGTGAAAAACTGGCCAATGAGGACGCTTGCGTTTCCGAGGTGGGAGGGGCCAGCTGGTTAGCGGGCCAGCTGGGATCTGGAGCGGAGCTCTCAGCCGGGTTTTATTGCTTCTCGGAAAGAATTCCAATTGTCGGAGCGCCGGCTGACGATCGGAGGAGGAGCGACTTCCAAAGAGTGACTCCGCCCACCAGGGAGGCCAAACAAACAGGAAGTGGATGAGCTGATCTCAAAATGAAACACCTCTGCTGGAGTGTTGCGTCGAAAGCTTTGCATAAATTATCTTCAAATCATTCAGGAGGAGGAGGAGGAGGAGGAGAAAAGACAAAAGCACGACCTGGCGGGGGCGCCAGAGAGCAAGTTTGGTCTCGGAATCACGGAATCAAAACTAATGACGAGGAGGAGGAGGAGGGGGAGGAAGAGGAGGAGGAATCAACGAGGTCAGAGGTTACATTCGGTCAGAGAGACGACGAAAAAAGCAAAATTAAGACTTTAATCAGGATGAGGCGGTGATGTGGGCGGGGCTTCTGTAGGGGGCGTGGTCAGGAAGGAGGACGATGATTGGACCCTGTGGGAGGAGCGTTAAGGCCTCGAAATAACCACACAACCGCGCTCTTATTTTGCAAGATTCTTTTTTTTTTGTTTGTTTCTGCATAGGCTTCTTCTTCTTCTTCCGCTGCCGCAGGCCCCGCCCCCTCGGGGTGGAGGGAGGGGTTATCGTTGAGGGGGTGTGGCGGAGGGGGGGGAGGAGCCAGACGCCAGCAAGAGAGAAAAAAAAACAAGGAGAGAAGGAACCGACATGAAGGAAGGAAAAAGAAAGCACTGGTGCGTTTGGTCCCGTTGCAAGCGGCTAGCCCCACCCCCCGCATTCTTTAGCCCCGCCCCTCCGTGTGGGGAGGTGTGGGAGGAGCTAAACGGCAGCCAGAGAAACCGAAAAAGCAACGAGAGCTGGAAAAGGAAGAAAGGAAACTAAGCGCTGGTGCGTTTGGTCCCGTCGCTAGCGGCTAGCTAGCGGCTAGCCCCGCCCCCCGCTCCTCCAGCCCCGCCCCCGGGCCGGGCGGTCACTTGAAGGCGCTCTGCAGCATGGCGGTGGCGTATGTGGGCCTAGCCTGGCGGCTCTCGATGGCGCCCCGCAGGTAGGTGACGCCGCCGCAGCGCTCCCAGATCTCCTCGAACTGCCGGGGCAGAATCTCAGCACCGCGCTTCCTGGACAGACCCGTCTCCTCCAGGCCCAGCTCACACATCTCCATGTCGTCCTTCCCTGCAGCACAGCAGCACAGCAGCACAGCACAGCAGCCAATCAGCACAGCCGGGACAGCTCTGCTTAGTCACTCCTTCCTTTCTTTCTCTTCTTCCTTCCTTCCTTCCTTCCTTCCTCCTTCCTTCCTTTCCTCCTTCTTTCTCTTCCTTCCTTTTCTTTCTTCCTTCCTTTTCTTTCTTTCCTTCTTCCTTCCTTCCTTTCTTTTCTTTCTTCCTTCTTTCCTTTCTTCCTTTCCTCCTTCTTTCCTTTCTTCCTTTCCTCCTTCCTTCTGTCCTTCCTTTCCTCCTTCCTTCTGTCCTTCCTTTCTTCCTTTCCTCCTTCCTTCCGTCCTTCCTTTCTTCCGTCCTTCCTTTCTTTCTTCCGTCCTTCCTTTCTTTCTTCCGTCCTTCCTATCTTTCTTCCTTTCCTCCTTCCTTCCTTCCGTCCTTCCTTTCTTTCTTTCCTTCTTCCTTCCTTTTCTTTCTTCCTTCCTTCCTTTTCCTTCTTCCTTCCTTCCTTTCTTTCCTTCTTCCTTCCTTCTTCCTTCCTTTCTTCCTTTCCTCCTTCCTTCCGTCCCTTCCTTTCTTCCTTCCTTCCATCCTTCCTTTCTTTCTTCTTTTCTTCCTTCCTTTCTTTCTTCCTTCCTTCCTTCCTTCCTTCCGTCCTTCCTTTCTTTCTCTCTTCATTCATTCACTCCTTCCCTTCATTTGTTCCTTTCTTCATTGCCTACTCCCTTTTTTCCTTCCTTTCTTTCCTCTTTCCTTTCATTCATTCACTGTGAGTGTGTGCGAGTGTGTGTGTGTGTGTGTGGTGCTGCAGTACCCACCGGCCACCAGCAGGATGGGCTGCTTGTCGGGGTGCAGCTCCATCTGCCGGGCGATCCAGGGCCCGTCGAAGTGTGCGTACCACCAGCCCTTCTTCTTGGCCTGCGGCTCCTTGTACTGGTCGCCCGGCCGGATGAACGGGATGCGGAAGTAGCGCTGCTGCCGGTTCAGCACCGCCTCGTGCTGCCGGGCCGGGATGGGCGGCGCCGGGTTCTGCTGGGCTGTGGTTGGACGGAGAGGTGTTTGAGTTTGCTTTTCTCGGTTTTTTCGTTGAGTTTTGGGGGTTACGTTGTGTTTTTTTTTTAAGGTCACAGCGACAAAAGGTCAACAAACTCAAAGCGCTAGTTGTAGTTAGCTTAGGCTTAGCATTAAAGGCCACACGGTCGACCTGGAGAGACTCTCGTTGGAAACCTGGAGCAACTTTGATTGACTTGTCAAAATGAGCTACATGTCTATATGCTAAGCTAAGCTAGGCTAGGCTAGGCTATACAAAGCAACAGTAAGCAGGAACAGGAAGCAGTTCAAACGTCTCCTGACCACACAGGAAGCGAGGAAGGAGACGCGGCGCTAGCGCGCTACGTGCTAACACTGCTGTTAGTGTCTTTCTACAGGCTCCCCCTGCAGGACAGAGAGGGAAACTGCACCACCAGAGAGCACCAGCACCACCGTTAGCCACCCCACTAGCAGGTAGCAGGGGGGGGGGGGGCTGCCCCCCCAGCCCTCACCATCACCCTCAGCCACACCCACTCCCTGGAGCACCCCTCGCCTCGTCAGCAGGGGGAGGAGTTAGTGGGGGCGGGGTGGCAGCAGGGGGGAGGGGCGGGGGGGGGGGGCGGAGTCACTTACAGGCTGCTCTCAGCGGCGGCGCACAACCTGGAAGCAAACATGGCAAGTCACACGAGAGAAACAGGAAGTGATGCAAGACGGGGGAAAGATGGCCGACAGGAGGGTGAGGCCCGGCTGACAGGAAGTGAAGCCGGGTCGGGTCACAACATCCGTCTGCAGCAGCAGCAGCAGCAGCAACAGCCGTGACTCTTGTCTCATCCTCCTCACCGGCCAATCAGCTGCCAGCAGAGGTGGCGGAGCTGCCCGTCGCCATGGCAACAGGCGAGGGGGGGGGCTCTGAGTGCCGACCGGGGGGATGAGTCACTGAACCCACCGGCCGTGACAGGAAGTAGGAGGGTCAGGAAGTGGGCCGGACAGAAAGAGGGCGGGGCAGGAACTGGACGAGTCAGGAATTGGACGGTACAGGAAGTGGGCGGGACAGGAAGTGACCTACCGTAGTCAGTGATGGACTTGGGCGCCCGCTGCACCGCCTCCGAGTTCCTCTTCTTGTTCTTGGACTTCCAGGTGTGGTAAACCTTGAGGCGGCGGTGGAACTCCTCCCTGCAGGCCGCCAGCAGCTCGATGTCTGCGGCACAGACAGGAAGTCAGCGGCACAGACAGGAAGTCAGCGGCGGCGTTGGTCTCGCACCAGAGCCCAGACCCAGAGAGAGTGAGCAGGAAGTGAGCAGGAAGTTGGGAGTTCCTTCCTTCCTTCCTTCCTTCCTCAGGACACCGCCCCCTGCTGGCCGCCCTGCAGTCCCTGAACTCACCACACGAGGTGTTGATGGCGTCCCGCAGCTCGGCGTACTTCCACTTGCTCAGCTCGTACTGCTTGGCGCCGGCCGCCGCCTTGGTGGCCTGAACCTGCGGACCTCTGACACAGGAAGTGGAGCAGAGAGGAGACAGGAAGTTAGCGACAAGTGGGGGTGAGGCTGGGGCTGGGGGGAAGAGGGCGGAGCTTAGGGGCAGCGCGCCACCTTTGCTGCAAACAGTCTGGGATAGTTGATAGGAAGGAGGAAAGTGGGCGGAGCTTACAGACACAGAAAGACAGGTAGCGTAGCATTAGCCTGTAGTGTCTGCCAGCAGTGTGTCTGTGGGCTAACAACGAACAATGCTAGTCATTCATTAGTAAAATATATTATTTTTTTTTTCATAAAAACTTTTCTCGATCATTCATTGGTTGGCTGCAAAAAACAAACCCTCTTCCCGCTAAGCTCCGCCCACCTGGTCAAATACGACAGGTTAAATACAGCTCACTGCAGCTAGAGGGCAACATAGAGGGAGGGGGCGGGGTCAGACTGCTACAGGTGTCAGAGAGAGAGAGAGAGAGAGAGAGAGAGAGAGAGCTAAAGGTGAGAGGACGACATCACAGGCCACGCCCCTTCAGCCTGCCAGGGGGCGGAGCGCTGCGACACATGTCGCAAAACGTTAACAGGAAGCTGGAGGCGGAGCCAAGCAGGCTCAGTAAAAATCCTATTGGCTCCCACTCGTCAGAGAAAGAGAGAGAAGAGCTAGCTAGCATTAGCTGCTAGCATTAACCCAGCAGCCAGCAGGGGGCGCTGTGTGAGCGTGAGGGGAGGAAGGCGGTTCATTGATTGTATAATGTTGATCGTTTCTGAGGGGTTTTTTTCAAAATGTCAATCAGCGACTCGTCAGTTGGATTTTTGACTCAACGCCGAAACGAACGAACGAACCAGCGGCGGTTTGAACCCACCGAGCCAGAAGTTCTGTCATTTCCTTGGCCATCTCCTCCCTGCAAACACCACGGAGTCGCTTCAGTTCAAATGATCCACTTCAATCAAGATCATCCCATTCAATACAAGTGATCTGATTCAATTCTATAAATGTAATCCGAGTCAATCCACACAACAAATCAAAACAGCTCTCAACTCCCGCTGAACGATGCTAAGCTAAGCTAGCCACGTGGTCACCTGACACCTACATGGTCAGACTCTTGAGTTTGGGGCCTTTGGGAATGCTGCAGAGAGAGAGAGAGTCACATGGTTACACAACCAGGAGGCTGGACCGGCCAATCAGGACAAGGAGGCGGTCCTTGTCTCATGTGATCAACCCGACGGGTCGCAGGTGCAATCTCTGCACCGACCGACCAATCACCACAGAGGAGCATATAATTTCCCCCAACCCTCTCCACCAATCAGGACGAGGGGGCGGTTCCACAACTTCATCACTTCATTAATGATCAAACAAAATGTGGAGTGAATGAATCATCTGAACGGAGTGAATCATTTTCACAGAGCCGATCGTTTGAATGAGTGGATCATCTGAACGGTGCAAATCATCTGAATGGAGTGACAGAACTGGATTGATTGAATCATCTGAACAGAGTGGATCATCCGAACGGAGTGGATCATCTGAACAGAGTGGATCAGCTGAACGAAGCAAATCATCCAAACGGAGTGGATCATCTGAACGGAGTGGATCAGCTGAACGAATTGAGTCATCTGAATGTAGTGAATCAGCTGAATGGAGTGGTTCATTTGAACAGAGTGAACCATCTGAACAGTAAATCATTTGAACAGAGTGGATCAACTGAACGGAGTGAATCATCTCTACAGTGTGGACCATCCGAACCGAGTGAATCATCTGAACCGAGTGAATCATCTGAACAGTGTGGACCATCCGAACCGAGTGAATCATCTGAACCGAGTGAATCATCTGAAACAGCGTGGACCATCCGAACCGAGTGAATCATCTGAACCGAGTGAATCATCTGAAACAGCGTGGACCATCCGAACCAAGTGAATCATCTGAACCAAGTGTATCATCTGAGCGGAGTGAATTGGCAGTTACAGATCAGTGGTTAGTTTGTGCTCAGCTGGCTGGCAGCTTGTTACAGCATGCAGGGTGGTTGGGGGGGGGGGGGCTAGGTCACAAGAGGGGGCGGGGCTAGGTCACATGACAGTGGGCGGGTCTTACGCTGCTCTCTCTGGGGACGATGGCAGCGACGAGCCGTTACTGGGGGGAAGAAAGAAACAAGGCGGTTAAACAGGATCCCAGCGGGTTCCTCCCACAGGAAGTCAGGCGAGCTGACAGGAAGTGAGGTCGTCCTGTTGAAGGTGAGGGGGCGGGGAGAGGGGGGAGGGGTGGGCGGGCTCACCTGCGCAGGCCGTCGCCCGCCGCCTCCTCGGGGATGAGCTCCGACTCGCTCTGGGCGATCCGCAGCGCCAGCTCGCGGTCCCGCCGCTCCTGCTCCAGCACCGCCTGCCGGCCCGCCTCCTCCTCCCGCTCCACCTGCAGCTGCAGCTCCATCTCCTCCTGCACACACACACACACACACACATTTTGTCACAACACTGCAGCGTAGTGATACCTAGACAAACTAGTCCCGCCCTGCAGCCCCCAGCAGCCAATCAGATGCGAGTATCGGCTGCAGGAATCCCTGTGAGAGGCTCCGCCTACTTCCACCCAGTGGAGCCTCGTCACCTTTAAACCTGCTTCAGGGATTATTGGGGCCCCTCCCCCTCCCTGCCCTTGTGACCCGGTCCAGACCAATCAGGTTCATCTTGGAGGCTTCCAGCAGGTCTCGTCTGTGAAGAGGCGTTAAACCCCGCCCACACACACACCTGGCCCCTCCCCCTTTTTCACACACACCTGAATCCTGCGCTCCTCCTCCTCCCTCTTCTTCCTCTCCTCCTCCTCCTGCTTCCTCTTCAGCTCCATCTCCGATTTCCTGCGTGTGGGGGAGGGGGGGCAAAGATTAGACTCTGCTGACATCATCACCGTGTGTGTGACCTCTGCCGTGACCTTGGGTCGGTGCTGTGTAGCCATAAGAGGCAGAGCGGCGTCACTAATGTCTGCGGATAGCGGTTAGCGGTTGATGATTGGTGTGTGTGTGTGTGTGTGTGTGTGTGTGTGTGTGTGTGTGTGTGTGTGTTGGTGGCGGGGGGGTGGGGTCTCCAGGTCTCCCCTCGCCTGATTGGTCACACGTCCATGAGGGAAACTGCTTGCTGGAAACCTCCTCCTCCTCCTCCTCCTCCTCCTCCCACATCCTCCTCCTCTTCCTCCTGACCTCCGACCTTCCGCTCGACCTCAACCCGCTCACGTCGGCCAACCGCGGATCTCCGTTCACCTAAGCCCCGCCCCCCTGCTCCAACTCACAGGCGGCGGTTGGTCTCCTCCTGCTGCCGCTGCTGCTCCTCCTGCTCCCTGCGCTGCCGCTCCTTGTCCATCTCCTCCTGGATGCGCCGCAGCCGCTCGCGCTCCTCCTCCTCCTTCCTCTTGTTCTGCATGGCCGTCAGCAGCTTCTCCGAGCGGCTCACCAGCGCCTTGTACTGGTGGTCGATGTCCAGGCGGCTCATGGTGGTGGTCTGGAAGGAAGGAAGGAAGGAGAGAAGCCCCGCCCCCCTCAGGTCAGACCAGGGGTAGGCAACCTGTGGCCCGGGGGCCTTATGATGTCCCATGAGGTGGTTCACCATCCAAAACACTCAAGTGGCTCCACCCCTCTTTGGGTTAGACCAGCAATAATATGGCCCCGCCCCCTCCACTCACCTTGATCTTGGCCATGAGGGCGTCGATGGCGGCGTCCAGCTCCTGCGCCTGCTTGCTCATTTCCTTCTTGCCCTCCTTGAGGCCGCCCACCACCTCGTTGATGCTGCTCATCCTGTTCTTCAGGCCGCGCACCTTCACCAGCCCGTCGATGCTGCAGCACAGCCAGGGCACACTTAGCGGCTAGGCTAGGCTAAGGCTGCATTAGCATGCTGCTGGGAGGGAGTAGGAGGGACTGATGTGGGGAGGGGTTAAAGGAGGGGGGAAAGGGGAGGGGCATAAGGAGGGCAGGTGGAGGGGCTTCAGGAGGGGAAAAGGGGAGGGGCTTCAGGAGGGGGTGAAAGGGGGGCTTAAGGAGGGGGGAAGGGGAGAGGCTCAAGGAGGGAAAGGGGAGGGGCTTAAAGAGGGGAGGTGTAGGGGCTTCAGGAGGGGGAAAGGGGAGTGGCTTAAGGAGGGGGAAAGGGGAGGGGCTAAGGGCAGTAAAGGGGAGGGGCTTAGGGAGGGACCCACCGTGGTTTGTGCTTCTTCCTGCAGAGCCACATCCGAACCGTCTTCTGCATCATGATGCAGGCGCCGGTACGATACAGGATCTTGTACTTCACTGGAGGAGGGCAGGAGGCGGAGTTTGGGGGAGAGGGGGGCGACAAAGAGTCAGATTGTAGGAAGAAACACAGGTGACTCAAAGGTCCTCATCAGCTTCCTGATGCCTAGCGGTTGCTAGGCTAGGCTAGGCTAGGCAAAGCAAAGCTAAGCAAGTGGGAGGGCGGGGCTTACACTTGATGACGGACAGCGCGCACCACTGCACCTTCTTCCAGCGGCTGTGGATCAGCCACTTGTTGACCTTCTTGACCAGCTCGGCCAGGTGCTCCGGGTCCGACTTCATGATCTGGTCAAACTCTGCAAACTGGGGGGCGGGGCAGAGACATGGCAGGTCAGTGGGCAGGGCTACCACCAGTCAGTGTGTGTGTGTGTGTGTGTGTGTGTGTGTGTGTGTGTGTGTGTGTGTGTGTGTGTACCTTCCCCGGCCTGAAGAACACCCTGGTCAGACCAAACTTGTAGTCGTTCTCGTTCAGCCCCAGTGCCATGAACAGAGCCTGTCACACACACACACAGCAGCAACGCGTTGTTAGCAGGATGCTACGCTAACAGCGGCACAGAACCCCCCCCCCCCCCCCTCCTCCAGTGGGCGGACCTTGCAGAAGAGGCGGGGGTCCAGGCGGCTCAGCTTGGCCGGCAGGTACTTCTGGTACATGTTGTAGAGCTCGTGGAAGGGCGCTCGCGACGGGAAGCCGCCCTGCATCAGGTCCAGCACCGACACCATGCCTGCAGGAGCCACACAGAGAGGCCGTCAGGGAGTGTACAGGAAGTCCCGCCCCCCGCCACAGGAAGTCCCACCCACACATCTCTCTTCACTGTACACAAACGAGTTTCTCTGTTTTCAGCCCAGATGTGATGACACAGCTTCTCGCAGCCACGCTAATGATGCTAATGATGCTAATGATGCTAATAAAGCTAACGGACTGAACAAGACGGTCTTTGCGACCGTCGGCATTGCTGCCACTCTAGAAAACTACCAGCGTATTCTAGTGATAATTTTCATGTTGTTTTGTGAAGGTTGTACAGGAAGTGGGACAGGAAGTGGGACAGGAAGTGGCTGAGGACTGACCAGAGCACTGCAGCTGCGAGAGGATCTGAGCTCCTTCAAACTGGTGGCTGACCATCTTCAGGTTGGGTTTGATGCAGCGGACGAAGCTGGAGCCCTGCAGAGAGAGAGAGAGGGCGAGAGAGAGAGAGAGAGAGAGAGAGAGAGAGAGAGAGAGAGAGAGAGAGAGAGGGAGGAAGGGACGTGGCCCCTGGCTGATCAGCACCACCCAGAGGGGAGGAGAGGAGGTAGCAGAAGTTAGTCGTCGAGGAAGAAGTCTGACCGTGCTACGGAGCTTCTCCAGGAGGACGTTCAGCTGGGTCTGCATGAGAGAGAGAGAGAGAGAGAGAGAGAGAGGAGGGAGAGAGAGAGAGGGAAAGAGAGAGAGAGGGAGAGAGAGAGAGGGAAAGAGAGAGGGAGGGAGTGAGAGAGAGAGAGAGAGAGAGGGAGGGAGAGAGAGAGAGAGAGAGAGGGAAAGAGAGAGAGAGAGGGAAAGAGAGAGGGAGGGAGAGAGGGAGAGAGAGAGAGAGAGAGAGTCAGAGGACAGGAAGTGGAGGCGGAATCACTTCCGGTTCAAGCTCCTCCCACTTGCCTCTCTGTCTCTAACCTTGGATTTGTTCACGTCGAGGCTTTAAATTCTGAGATTCTGGAAGCGGTTTGACGGACATTCCAGCTCGTGAAGCCCCAGACCCCGCCCCCCGAGGCCAGCCCCGCCCACCTTGAACTTGTTGCCGACGCTGATGAAGCTCAGCTTGCCGGCCTTCTGCCTGCCGTCCTTGCCGCTGCTGGAGGAGCTGAAGAGGCCCCTGATGAAGGCGTCCTTGGACTCGCTCACCAGGACCTCCAGGGACGAGTGCAGCGCGTCGTTGTTCTTCTCCACAAACTTGGTCTGCAAACAAAGCGGTTGGTTGGAGTCACCGACGACGGCGACGTCGACAGAGTGGACCAAAGTGTCCCTGAACGCACCGTCTCGTAGCACACGGCTCCCGCAAAGTGTCTGATGATGAAGCCCTCGTCGTCCCTCACGTTCCTGTGGACGGCCAGCTTGGACTTCCTGGGGACCTGAGGGGACACACATGCTAAGTGCTAATGCTAAGGAGAAGAACGTGAAGAAGAAGAAGCAGAAGCAGCAGCAGCAGCGTGACTTCCTATCCCGCTCACCGTCAGCCGGAAGTGGTTCTTGTGCGTTCTTGTGCTTGCTGTGCACGGTGTCGGTGAAGTGCTGGTCGCTGGGCTGAGGCAGGCGGTTCTCCTCGTCCAGGATGTCCAGGACGCCCACCAGCTTGGCCTCCACCAGGTCTGGAGGAGCAACAGGAGCAGAGCAGCCACAGTCAGGAGACAAGAACTTCCTGCAGGAGCTCAAACAGGATCAGAGGGACGGAAACCGCAGAGGTACCGATGCAGTCCTGGTTGTCCACATAGTGGACCTCGTTGACCCCCAGACCCTCCCGCTGGTACAGCTCCTGCTCCTGGAGGACACAAGACACACGGAGGTCAGTGGAGACACAGCAGCAGCAGCAGCAGCAGCAGCAGCAGCAGCTCTGAGCAGCACCGCTGCTTCTGGTGGTTGGACCCAGCATCACCTTTAGCATCACCTGTAGCATTGCCCTTAATGTCAACATTAGCATTAGCCTTAGCAAAAGGAGAACATGAAGAAGAACACGAAGAAGAACGTTCGCTAAAGATGATGCTAATGTTGCCCTTAACGTCAACCTTAGCGTCATCTTTAGCATGAGCCTTAGCATCACCTTCAGTGTCATACTCTTTAGCATCGCTCTTATTAACGTCGTCACTCTTAGCAACACTGCGCTCAGCATGACCACCCTGATTAGCGTCACCCTTAGCAACAGTGGCAGGAGAGAAACAGGAAGTGGTTGTCATGGTGAGGAGGAGCTGAGGTGTGTGTGTGTGTGTGTGTGTGTGCGCACCTGACCAACCCCTAATTTGACCAGTGTCGCCCCCCAGTGCCCCCGCCCCCTCCCCCGGTGTCTCCCTCTTCTAACTGGGCCGGTGCTGCAGACTCAGAGCGCAGCTGGAGCTGCAGCAGCAGACTTGTGTTTCTGCTGCTGCTGCTGCAGCCGCAGCTCAGGGTCGCCGCTAAACGCTGCTTTGTCAAAACACTCCATCCTGCGCTGCTGCGGGGGCTGATGGAGGTCGGCGAGCGTTTGAGTGGCTTTCACTTCATTATGTTGGAGACCTCGGCTGGGAGAAAACGCCGCCGCCCGCGCTCATTATGCAGCGGCGGCGGCGGCAGCGGCGGCTGTGGCTGTTGCTAAGAGCAGCAGAAGAGACGCCGTGTCACCCCAGTCAAACCCTCAGCGACATCATCAGAGGGGCTTCTGGGAAAACAACAATCATCTGCCAAACAGGCCACAGACAGTCTGAGGGAGGCGGTCCGGACCAGGGGTTGGACCACTGTTGGACCGGTGGGGCCACAATACAGCTGCAGCGTTGTAGTTTGTCCGTGCCTGAACTAGGACCACACCAGAACCACATAGAACCTCATAGAACCACCACCAGAACATCTAGAATCACCCCAGAACCACCTCCTGGAACTACGCCACGCCCACCAGGAGGAGGAGGAGACCAAGTCCCTCCCAAAACCAGAGAAGAAGACCAGACCACACCCACCCAGCCAGAGAAGAAGACCACACCCACCCAGCCAGAGAAGAAGACCAGACCACACCCACCCAGCCAGAGAAGAAGAAGACCTCTCACCTCCTTCAGGATGCGCTCATTGAAGAACTGCTGCAGCTTCTCATTACAGTAGTTGATGCAGAACTGCTCAAAGCTGTTGTGCTCAAAGTACTCTGTGGGGGGGAGGAGTCAGAAGGACAGGCAGTCAGGAGATGGAGGAGGAGGAGGGGGAGGAGGAGAAGGAGGAGGAGCCCACCAAAGCCGGCGATGTCCAGCACGCCGATGAAGTTGGCGGAGGAGTCGAAGGGGAAGCACTGGTTGACCCTGGTGACCACGTGGTCGAAGAGGCGGCTGTAGACGGCCTTGCCCAGGGCGTCACGGGCGTTGTTGGCCTGCTCCACCTTCAGAGGAACCCTGGAGACACGGAGACACGGCAGGAGGTCAGAGAAGGTTCACGGTGAGCACCAGAGTAGACAACCAGCTGGAGAACCAGCGGAAGGTGGCGCTGGGACCTCTGTGCGTCAGTGTGTGTGTGTGTGTGTGTTGCTCTCACCTGATGACAGTGCCCTTGGCGCCCCCTGCTGTGGTCTGCATGACCCTGGAGGTCAGACTGACCCTGAGGTCGTCCTGCTCCAGGCCCAGCAGCTCAGCGCAGTGCTTCACCGTCTCGGCCGACTGCTTCTGGATGGTGCAGCCACCTGCAACCCCCGAGCCCGCCAGCAGAGGGCCACAGTGAGCTCAGACAATCACCACGAGGACTTAGCTCCCCCCTGCAGGGGTGGAGTCTGTGATACGCCACTAGAAAACTGTACTATGGCTAACTGAGGCTAACTGTGGCTAGCTTGGGCTAACTGAGGTTAGCTGTGGCCAGATGTGGCCAACTGAGGCTAAATAGGGATAACTGGGGCTAACTGAGGCTATCTCTGGCTAGCTGGGGCTAGCTGGGCTCACCTGAGGTGCTGCCGGCCTCCTCGAAGTTGACGTTGCCCAGGTGCAGCACTCCGGCCACCACCCTGAACAGGTCCAGCTTCTCCGAGTCGTCCAGGCCGATCTTCTTCATGGCCACGCTCATCCGCGTGAAGTCGCCCTGGTCGTCCAGCAGGGGGTCCTTCAGGGGGCCTGCCTTGGTGTGCTGCAGGAGACACACACACACACACACACACACTCAAGGGGGAGGAGCCACAAGGGGGCGCTGTGACGGCAGAGTCTTAAAAAATTCCTCTGGAGGAGGACGAGCTAACGAGGCTACTTCCTGTCTCAGCTCCTCCACTTCCTGTTGAGGGGAGGAAGGAAGGTTTGTCTGCGAGTAGGGGAGAGGAGGAGGAAAAGGGAGCAGGTGGAGGAAGATGAGGAGGAGGAAGAGGTGGAGGTGGGAGTGGATGAGGAGCAGGAGGAAGAGGAGGAAGAAGAGGGGCAGGAGGTTGCAGGAGGAGGAGCCCGGTGCTGATGCTGATGAAGGAGATTGGTACCTCGGCGCTCTTGCGGTTCTGCAGGATGGTTTTGTCCGACTCCTTGGAGGCAAAGTACCGGGTGCATCCTCGGTTCAGGTACTGAAACACACACACACACACACACACACACACACACACACACACACACACACACACACACACACACACACACACACACACACACACACACACAATCATGACATGTTCTCACGTTTACTCCTTTGGAGAACGTGACAAGACTGAGGGCTGCTTCCATCTCACACACACACACACACACACTAAAAGCCGCTGTGAGTGTGAGACAGGCGGCTGGGCTCAGGAGCGGCTCGCTGCTGCCCCCTGGTGGACAAAACACACACATACACCTACACAGTCTCACACACGCGCCCCCTGGTGGCCATCCTACCCTGTAGGTGTCTGGGGAGCTCAGGTGGAACTTCTTCCTGATGTCCTCTGGAGCTCCAGCACACAGCCGGTAGAAGATGTGGTAGTTCCTCTCCTCCGAGCTCTGCCTGCAGATCCTCGACTTCTCCAGCAGGTAGTGCGACACGAAGCCGCCCACCACCGCGTTCTGGTGGCACACACACACACACACACACACACACACACACACACACACACACACACACACACACACACACACACACACACACACACACACACACACACACACACATTTTAAAACCCGATGTGGCCCACCAGTCAAACTTGTCCTACCCCTGATCTAGACGGTCTGGGGTGGTTCTAGTAGTGGTTCTAGGAGGGTCTATGAGGTTCTAGGTGGTTCTGGATGATTCTGGTGATGGTTCTAGATGGTTCTGGGTGGTTCTGTGGTGATTCTAGGTAGTGCTAGTTGATTCTAGGGTGGTTCTGGGAAGTTCTGGGGTGGTTCTATGTGGTTCTGGGTGGTTCTGGTGATGGTTCTAGGCCATGCATGAGCAAACTACGAAACCTCCTCACCTTCTCGTTGAAGTGGATCTCCACAAACTTGCCGAAGCGGCTGCTGTTGTTGTTGCGGACGGTCTTGGCGTTTCCAAAAGCCTCCAGCAGGGGGTTGGCTGTGTAGGGGAGGGGGGAGAGGGCAGAGAGGAGGGGGGGGGGATACACAGGTGAGACCAGTGGCGCCAGTAAGTCAGTGGGATCTGGTGACAAAAGACTTCCTGCTGAGGCCACGCCCACCTTCCACGATCCTCTCGTCGATGTCCTGGCCCGTCCCATACGAGGTGGTCAGGTACCTGAAGAACACAGGGGGGGAGGGGCTGCCGTCAGTCCTCCTGACTCCGCCCACACTCAGCCTGACTCCGCCCACAGTGGCAGGGGCGGGACTCTCCTCCTCCACTTCCTCTTCCTTCCCCTCCTCACCTGAGCACAAACTTGGTGTTCTCCGTCTTCCCGGCGCCCGACTCTCCAGACACGATGATGGACTGACTCATCTTCAGCACCTTCATGTCCCGGTAGGTCTTGTCAGCTGCACAACCACACACACGCACACAGACACACAGACACACACACACACAGGCAGGCAGTGAGCAGCAGCAGCGGCAGCTGTGGGAACCACAGACTCCGAGCTCCACCTGGTGGACGCATCAGAAACTACAGCAGAGCCTCTTGAAGCTCCTTTCAGAGGCTCTCCGAGGCGGTTCGGCGTAGAGAAGGTCGTTCCTGCGGCCGACCGCTGTCAAGGTCGGCTGAAGGTCGCTCACCGATGGCGTAGACGTGCGGCGGCAGCGTCCCCAGGGAGCGGCCGCGGTACTTCTTGATGGTGTCTGGAGAGTAGAGCTTCGGGATGTCGTAGTAGGGGTTGACCGCGATCAGGATGTTGGCCACGAAGGTCTGGAGGAGGAGGAGGAGGTGGAGTTGGAGGAGGAGGAGAAGGAGGAGGATGGAGTAAAGGTAGAGGAGGTGGAGGAGGAGGTGGTGGAGGAGGAGGAAAAGAAGGAAGAGGATGGAGTAAAGGTAGAGGAGGTGGAGGAGGAGGAGGAGGAGAAGGAAGAGGATGGAGTAAAGGTAGAGGAGGAGGAGGAGGAGGTGGAGGAGAAGGAGGAGGATGGAGTAAAGGTAGAGGAGGTGGAGGAGGAGGAGAAGGAGGAGGATGGAGTAAAGGTAGAGGAGGTGGAGGAGGAGGAGGAGGAGGAGAAGGAAGAGGATGGAGTAAAGGTAGAGGAGGAGGAGGTGGAGGAGGAGGAGAAGGAGGAGGATGGAGTAAAGGTAGAGGAGGTGGAGGAGGAGGAGGAGAAGGAAGAGGATGGAGTAAAGGTAGAGGAGGAGGAGGAGGAGGAGGAGTAAAGGTCAATACACAAAGTCTGTGCTGCAGTTCTTCTCTCCTCCACTAGATGTCAGCGTCCCACTGAAGATGACTGACAGGTGGAGGGAGCCAGAGTTCCTGAAGCTGACCTGAGTGTGTGTGCGTGTGCGTGTGCGTGTGCGTGTGCGTGTTGATGATGATGATGATGATGATGAAGACTCACGTAGATCTTGTCTTTGCTGTATCTGACGCGGACGTTGTTGAGCAGCGTGGCTTCGTTCAGGTACATGAGAGAACCTGCAGAGGACAACAACACAACACACACAACACTCAGCCAGGAGACACACAACACTGTGAGGACGCACAACACTCAGCCAGGAGACACACAACACTCACAGTTGTCCTCCACATGTTTTTTGACGTCGTCTTCAGCAGGAAACACCTGGTTGACTGGAGCCAAGAACGTCTGAGGAGGAGCAGAGAGGAGGTGGTCAGAGGAGCAGGAGGAGAGGAGGAGGTGGGAGGAGCAGGAGGAGCAGGAGGAGGAGAGGAGCAGGTGGGAGGAGCAGGAGGAGGAGAGGAAGAGCAGGAGGAGGTGAGGAGGAGCAGGAGGAGTAGAGAGGAGCAGGAGGTATGAAGAGCAGGAGGTGGGAGGAGGAGATGGATGAGGAGGACAAGTAAAGAGGAGCAGGAGGAGGAGAGGAGGACCAGGGGGGTGGGAGGAGGTGAGAGGAGTAGAGAGGAGCAGGAGGAGGAGGAGGAGCACGATGAGGAGGAGGAGGAGGAGCAGGAGGAGGTTCCTGGTTGGAACCAGGCCGGGGCGTCCCTCCCTGCAGGTCATGTGACTGAGCCGACCAGAGTCATGTGACCTGAAGGGAGAAGCCCCGCCCACACAGCTTCACACACCTCGATGCAAGGCACGGTCTGCCAGCTGGTCATGTGACCAGTGTGTGTGTGCCAGCGCTGCCCCCCGGTGGCCGCTGCAGGAACCTCACCTTGCCCTTCTGCTTGAGGGGCTCGATGGTCAGGCTGTCGGCCCCGATGTCCACGATGGTGCCCAGCTGGAACCCGTCGGCCGGGTGCGGCGCCCACACCGGCTTCCCGTCCTCCATGGCGCCGCTCTAGAGGCCCTGCAGGGAACTACAACGACAACAACACAACGTTACATCCATCCAGTCGACACACTATTGGACAAGACACACAAAAAAACACCGTGAGGAAAAGCTTCCATGAAGAAGGAAGCTCCTGACTTCCAAAACGAGGTCACATGACCACCCGGGTTAGAAAAAAAAAGAGCCAATCGCAGCCGCCACACACACACACACACACACACACACAGACACACACAATCTAATTTTACAGCTGAAACGGGGACGTGAGGTTAATTACGGTCCAAAGGTTGTTGTTGAGATAATGTTGGGCCTGGACAACCAACCTCAGCAGCAGCAGCAACAGTAGCACCAGCAGCAGCAGTAGCAGCAGCAGCAGCAGCAGCAGCAGCAGCAGTAGCAGCAGCAGCAGCAGCAGCAGCAGCAACAGCAACAGCAGCAGCAACAGCAGCAGCAGCAGCAGCAGCAGTAGCAGCAGCAGCAGCAGCAGCAACAGTAGCACCAGCAGCAGCAGCAGCAACAGTAGCACCAGCAGCAGCAGCAGCAGCAGCAGCAGCAGCAGCAGCAGCAGCAGCAGCAGATCTTCACAACAAAACCTGACCAACAACAACACAACATTGAGTGAAGCGGTCGGACAACAATCCTGCTGCACTGAACCACAAACACCAGGAGCCTCATGAAGAGTGTGACACACACACACACACACACACACACACCCCCCCTCACACACACCCTCACACACACCCTCACACACACCCAGGACATTCCATCATCAGTGTGTGTGTGTGTGTGTGTGTGTGGCCTGCTGAGCTTCCACCAGGTGGCACCAGAGGACTGGAGCACTTCCTGTCAGCTGACTGTGATGGCAGGAAGTGACCAAGAGAATCATCAACCTGGTGATCACATGACCTCAGACACACCACCAACTAACAGGCCAGAAAGCCAAGCCCCACCCACTGCCACAACGCATCACTTCCTGTGGACGCCTCTCACTGCTGGAACCCCCCCACCCCCCACCCCCCTCTCTCTCTCTCTCCAGACTGAGGCCCTCTGTCTCTCGCCCACTGACCTCATCAGTGTCGTGGTGGGTCAGAGGGGCGGAGCCACATCAGGACACTGAGACCAGATTTCAATGACATCACAGAGGGGAGGGGGGGAGGAGTGCTTCTGAGTGGCACTGCAACCAGCCAGCAGGGGGTGCGTGAGGACCGATGCCTTCATGCTCAGTGGGAGCAGCGGCCGTCCCCTCTCTCTCCCCCTCTTCCCCTCCCCCTCCCAGATGGATTCCCTGCCGACCCACATGACTCCCCCCCCCCCCTTCCCCACAGCCCCTCCCTCACTCAGACAATCAGCTGATTGTGGGGAGTGCGAGGGCCGACGCCGCGATGCGTTCAGGGACAAGGGAGAGCGTAAGCAGCCCAGCCAGGCAGACTGTGGACCTGGTGGCTTAGCTGTTAGCTTAGCTTTAGCACTGAGCAAACAGGAGGTGGAGCCACGCCCACCGCACCACCTGGACAGGTGTGGTTCAGGTTGACAGGTAAACCCGTCTCTAATTCTCACACACACACACACACACACACACACACACACACACACACACACACACACACACACACACACACCTGCTCCCAGTGGACCAATGATGATGATGATGATGTCAGCAGAAGTTTCCTGAAGGTGCTAATCTTTCACAGTCCAGGTGAACCATTAACCACCACACACACACACACACACACACACACACACACACACACACACACACACACACACACACACACACACACACACACACACACACACACACACACACCTCTTCTTTAAATATTTCCTTACACCTGCTGGCTATAGCCTTGGTGGAGGAAGCTCCCTGCTAACAGCTACCTGCTAACCCTTAGCAGGTTTTGGGTCAATTCTAGCAGATGTAATTTAGCTAGGTAGCCAGTTTAGCCTGTGATGCTAAGAGTTAGCATTGACTTGATCTCGTCTCCGCGGATGTTTTGGCCCCTTTGGACAAAAACTCCCAGCAGGCAGCGGGACGGCGCTAACCTGCTAAACACACCGACCGAGGCGACAGTGTGCAGACGGGGAGCAGCACACACAACCTGGAGCAACCTTCACCCAAAGGCATTCTGGGGGAAAAAAAAATACACACACACACACACACACACACACACACACACACACACACACACACACACACACACACACACACACACACACACACACTGCGATGCAAAGAAAAACTGACCTACAAAACAAGCGTTTCATCCCGGACGGGTTGTGCAACGCACACACACAATCATGAGTGTGTGTGAGAGTGTGTGTGTGTGTGTGCCGAGCAGACTGCTAAATATAGCCAGCAGGAGGCGACGGCGACCAAGCGCAAAAAGAAGCTCCTAATATCAGAAACATGAATAAAACATCAGATCAGAGACTCTCTGGAACAAAGACAGCGCCCTCTACTGGCAAGAAAATCAAAGCAACATAGGTCTGACTGGCAGTGGGCGGAGCCTGTGAGTAACCTGGCCTTGGTCTGCCATCGCGAGGGAAAGTAAAAATAAACCAATAAAAAGGCTCTCGCCTGCGCTTCCTCCTCCAGGCCTTCGGGTGGCGCCAACAAACCGGTTGAGAGGCCACGGGGTCCCGGCTGGAATCTGGAGCGTCAGCGGGAGGAGCGATGGAGGATTAACTGGGCTCAAAGTCTCAGGCTAACGACTGGTGGTGGTGGTGGTGGCGGTGGCGACACACACACACACACACACACACACACACACACACACACACACACACACACACACACACACACACACACACACACACACACACACACACACACACACACACACACACCTCGTGCTCTGCCGTGCTGCTCGTTGCCCAGAATTCAAGGTGTGAGTGGAGGTGGAAGGAGGGGGGCGGGGGGGCTTCCCTGCCTGCCGGCCCCTTGGCTCAAAGGTCAACGACCTGCAGAGGTCAGCTGACACAGCAGTGACAAAGAGCTTTGCGCTGAAACCATTCAGCTGCCAGTCGGCTGCAGACACACAGCCACTCCAGGTGTGTGTGTGTGTGTGTGTGTGTGTGTGTGTGTGTGTGTGTGTGTGTGTGTGTTTGTTTGGACACACCCTATGAATTGAATGTCTTTTCTTTCATTCTCACGACTGTTGACGTTGCACAGTTTGTCACTGAAGGCACCGGAACTCCGACTGAACACCTGGAACGATGGAGGAAACAATAAAAGTGTTTCTAACTCAAATAAGTTTTATTTTGAAATTCTTCCAAATAGCCTCCTTTCATAGAAAGCATATTTAGAGTTATTGAAGGTTTCTTCTTCTTCTTCTTCTTCTTCTTCTTCCAGTCTCCAGACCACGAGAAGAGAAAAAATAAATATTCCAGGAAGGAGATTTTGAATGAAATTGTCGTGGATAAAGTGGGACATTGAAAAGACTGCGTCCAACTTTACGTCTGTTCGGAAGACAAACGCAGGCAAACTTGGAGGAGGTTGCCCACCAGGTTCACCCACAGCAAAATTTAGATTTTTACTCACGAAATCACGTCTTCTTTTACGTCGACTTTATTCTCGAAAATTTCAACGTTATTCGAGAATGGGAAAAAAAAAAGAAAAGTATCTTCATTTTTTGCTCTTCTTCTTGTGGCCCTAATCCTCTTCCGTAGCAGTGAGAGAATGCAGAAACCTGCAAGGCATTATGGGTCGGCAGAGCCAGATGTGGCCATATGTGACGAAGGCCTTTCATCATAAGTGCCGATGAACAAAAAGCCCTCAACCTGACCTGTGTGTGTGTGTGTGTGTGTGTGTGTGTGTGTGTGTGTGTGTGTGTGTGTGTGTGTGTGTGAGCAGACAGTGTGTCAGCAGACACTGTTGGTCAATGTGGCCAAGACTAATTCAGCTCATGTTGCCCTGATTACAGGTCCCGACGGGGCGCCACCTCACAGCTTTAGCGCCACACACACACACACACACACACACACACACACACACACACACACACACACACACACACACACACACACACACACACACACACACACACGTCGGCGCCATCCGAAGGCCCGGAGGAGGAAATGCAGGCGAGAGCAGTGGGGCACCGACTGTAGGAGCCAATTTCTACTTATTTTAATTATCTTTCCTTGATTTATAGTTGCCCTTTAAGTCAAGTCCCTGCCATTCAGACCTATGGTTGGGTTTTTTTTTCTGCTGGTAGAGGGCGCTGTCTTGTTCCAGAGAGTCTCTGTTTCTAAACATTAGGAGCTTCTTGCGCTCGGTCGCCATCGCCTCCTGCTGGCTATACTTAGCGGTATGCACGACACACACACACACACACACACACACACACACACACACACACACACACACACACACACACACACACACACACAGGAAGCAAACCAACGGTGAAGACCGACATCGGTCACTACCGCAGTTTGGAGGCCAGACAGCGAACATGTAGGGGGGCGGGGCTTATCCTCATCACCATTTCATTGGCTGAAAAAAAAGATCCCTCAGGTTCTTTGAAACACATCCCCGAATCTCTTCCAGGAATTCTCCTCTTGACCTTTGACCCCCTCCCTCTTCTCCAGCAGCAGCAGCAGCAGCAGCAGCAGCCACTTCCTCCTCATTGTTAGCCAAGCCGCCTGATTGGTCCTCCACTGAAACACTGGACTGGACTGTCCAACAAACGCATAGAAAAAAAAAAAAACAAGAAGAAAGATGGAAAAAAAAAAAAAACAACAGCTGATGCTGGCGGGCCATTACCCACAATGCACAGCGCACCTTTACATTCCAACAAGTTTTTACGGCGTCCATTCGCCGGCAGAGGCGGCGGGCAATTAAAGGGCCATTTACCCAGAGTTCTTTGCCAACCCGCTGATCCAATAATCATCAATGGGGAGACTTTGATCCCAACAGGAGGAAGGAGCGGCGGGTTACAGCCAGCGCGCACTAAAACACACCGTGACATCATATCATAAAGCGGTGCGAGCGACACCATAAAGACGCTGGACGGGAGGGAGCAAAGGTCAAAGTCCCGTCAGTCAGGAGGCCCATGAAGCAGCAACGGCCACATATGAAATCCATGAATCAGCCCGAGACAGAGAGGGAAGACAAAGGAGGCCAGGTAGTGGAGCTCCACGACCTCGACAAACACACACACACACACACACACACACACGCGCACACACACACACACACGCGCACAAAGCCTGGAGCATCAACACAATAAAGAACAGAGAGCTCTTATGTAACACAACACATGAAACCACAGCAGAGGAAGAGACCACACTGTCCCACAGCACGCCCATTGATTCTGTGTGTGTGTGTGTGTGTGTGTGTGTGTGTGTGTGTGCGTGCGTGTGTGATCTGACATGTTGGTGCTGCTGCTGTCCAAGCACACCGCCGTGAACGCACCACTGACTTCTGCTGCCAGGCTCGGTCTAATGTGACGAGGCTCGCCCCCTCACCCCTCTCCGGCTGGCCGTTCAAAAGTCCCATTCAAAGCCACTCCATTTGGGATCTCTGCCTCCGTCGGGACACACACGCACCATCCCGACAGTGAATCGTCACTTTTTCTAATGCGGGAGACGGCATCCTTTAAATCGGCGTGCATCGTAGCAGCCGTGCGTGTGAATATCGCGGAATCTCAGGTGGAAAAGTGTGCTTTGTCTGTTGTTTCGTGCCGAGCTCGCCGGTTGGAGGACACCTTCAAGTGGCAGCGGCGACGCCGGTTGATAACAACACATAAATCAAAGCCTCGTCATTAAAAACAACAGTAAGGGTGAATTATTTCCGCGCCGAACTTTAGAGTGGAACGCATTCCATCGAAATATCTACAAAACGGGGTGATTTTTAACGCGACACCGTGAAACGCTGCGCCTGAAATATGCAAATGACCCTCCGCTCCAATGGAGTCAGGTGCCGGCTGTTTCCAACAAAGCTAGGCGACTCCCAGCCCGGCTTGTCTCGATAATACATCAGATGTTTAGCACGGCGGAGAGACGGAGGGACAAAAGCACGTTTTTTTATTGAATTAAAGTTTTTTAAAAAAGGCCCATTTTGAACTCGGGGCTCCCGGCTGTGTGTCGACGCTTCTCCCCGGGGCTGCTGCTGCTGCTGCCGCCGCCGCCACACTGCGTGTTGACAGCCGCTCCGTGCTGCTAACTCCCGGAGCCCCGGCTTGCTAGCCTCCACCTCCCCCCGGTGAGTCGCACTCCTTACCTCGGTGCACACTGCGGCGCTGTGACGGTCTCGGCTTCGGTTCCCCTCCAGCAGAGAGAGATGTGCACGTCGTCCCCCCGAACACAGCCGTGCGTGCCGGGCTCCTCCTGAGGATCGATGTCCGCCTTCCTGCCTCCCTGCCTGGGCCACACTCTCCCCGCCCTGCAGCCTCACACTCCCGCAGAGATCCTGGGAAAACTGGCCCGTGACGTCACGACGTGGCTAAATAGCGGTGGAGCCTGTGACGACCTGCAGGGGGCGTCCTGCGGATCATGGAGATCTTTTCTCAAGTTATAAAATACACACAAAAGAAACCTAAAGTGTGTATTCAAGCAGAAATCGAACACGATCCATGTCTATTTTTAAATTTAATTCAATTTAATTTAATTTAATTTAATTATTAGCGTCCCCCATCAAACTCACACGCTTGTCTCATACATATTTTTAATTTGCTCACTCCCACCCACCCACACACCACCACCTTGTTGCAACTTTATACATTCTAAATCACACTAACACCAACAACAAACAAACAAACAGAACAAAGAAAAAAACACAACACACACAAAACAAAAGCGAACCAACAAAGCGCCTTCGGGACCCCCTCGGTTGCTCCAATTCAGTCTTTTACTGTTTCGTTCATATGGTTAACACTTAGAACAACATGAAATGCTAGAGACATTACAATAATTATTTTCTTAATGAAGGTATTATGCAACACATTGAAAAAGTTGGTAAACGGTTAATGTCATTCCGTTAAAAAATATATGATATATATATTCTGTACTCTCACTTTGGAGGTAAACTCGGCTCAGTAGCAAAACAAAAATGATTTGAATTAAAACACAGACGCATAACATTTAAAACAAAGCCACTGTTACATGTTTTATACCCTTAACAAATGACACAAATTCAACAACTGTTGCTCTCTTGCGTCTTTTAGACCATCAACATCAATCCTTTTTGCTGGGTTCACTAGGCTAAATTAGCTCAAGTTCACATCGACGTTAATGCACTTAGTCAGTAGGTCCAGCCTCCTACTTCCGGTCCGGTCTCTCTCACACACACACACACACACACGGCCCGGTGGGACTCGGGCTTGATTCAATCACCCTCGGCTGCAGAAAAACTTTCATTCAAGGTTTCCGCCAATTGACAAAGTGTGCGGATTTGCATGAGGTGCGGCAGGTTGTGTAAGAGGCCGCCGTCCAGTCGGAGCTCCAGGAGGAGGTGAGATGATGAGATGATGAGATGAGACGAGAGGAGGTTCATTGAGGAACCGGTGATGCGCTCGGTGCCGCCCACCGTGCGGGGGCGAGCAGACGGACCGGACCGGGGCTCAGACGCACCGCTGCTGCGCTCCGTGTGCTCGGTGCTGTGGGCCGAACTCCGCGGCTCCACTTTGTCTCTCCAACAGCTCACTTCTGCCGAGGTTCGGAACGACGAACCGCTGCGAAAGAGCAGCTGAGACGCAACACAGCGTCGAAATCCCTGCGCAGTTCGGCGTGACGCCCCTCTCCCGCCCCGGACAGACGCCTGGGGAGTGGAACAGAACTGGGTTCTCGAACCCGTAGCTCCTTCCACTGGCATGTGTGGCCGCCGCACGGGACGTTAGAGGTGCGACTTTGTCCTCCGGGTTCACCGGGCGGAAGGGAAGAAGGGACGCAGAGAAGAGGGCTTCGGGGATGGAGAAGAGAGCCGCACCGACCCGGCTCTGATTCAAGGTCTCCCCCCAGGCAGGAGAGGGGGGCAACGGGGACCGTATGTGCGCCGAATGGAAGCTGTGACGCCCCTGATGTGGAACCGATCGATCGAACCGGCCGCCGTCCTCGAGTTTTCAGGATAAAAGCCACGAATTTTCTAAACCTGCGGAATTTCAGACCGAGTCTGGCGTGGCGTGACGTGACGGCCGCCTGCCCGCCCCGGACAGATCGAGCTGGGATCTCCTTGGAAACGGTTGGTGACACTACACCCCCACACCGCCCCCCTCCCCCTCCTCCTCCACCCACAACCCCCCACCTCCCCTCGCTCGTCAGGGATGTTCGCTGCCGAGTTCCGCCGCCTTCCTCTCTCCCACTGGCACCAGTAACCAAAACTGGGGGACGCTGTTTCCGGTGCGCAGATGTTCGCGGGCAGGATGACGGTGAGCCAGAGCAGCCTGCTGTTCGGCCCCCTGGAGGAGCTGCAGGAGCTGGCCTTCATCGAGAGGCCCATCCGCCGGAGCCTCAAGGTACCCACTTGCCTGCCACACACGCACACGCACACACACGCACGCACGCACGCACACGCACACGCACAGCTGAGGCTTCGTGTGTCGGACCCATGTGAAGTGGTGGTGGTGATGATGATGATGATGATGATGATGATGAGGGTGAGTCAGAGGGATCGACACCCGCCGTGTGTCTATGCAGGAAGCGGAGGGGAGACCCGCAGCATGACGCAGTTTCTGTCGGTCTGTCGGTGTCTGCGGTGAGACAGACCGACAGACAGACAGACACGAGCTCCTGCGCCGTCAGCTGATTGACAGCGTCGATTAAGAGTCAGGAAGAACTCACACTTCTATATTTTATAATAATAACAATAATAACAATAATAATAATAATGATAATAATAATAATAATAATAATAATTCCATCATCATAATAATTAACTTCATGACAAATATGTTAACTCTCAATGCATTATTGCTACTCTTATTATTATTATTATTATTATTATTATTATTATTATTATTATGATTTATTATGATTATTTTTTATGATTATTTTTTATCAATAATCCAAATATCATATATAGATCATTTCTGACCGTGATCTGGTGAACACATGTAAACAGACTGCATTGCATGATGATCCATGATGTGATATTTTCTGCTGATTTTGTCTCCCTAAAGTTTGGGAAGGTGTGGGGGCGGGACTTGTGCTGCCAAGGTTGATGAGTGGGCAGGGCCAGTGGGCGGGGCCAGTGGGGCTCCCTTTTATGGGAGAAACTCCCACCTCACTGACGCAGCCACACACCCCCTTCCCTCCCACACACACACACACACATGCTACAGTCCTATCAGCCAATCAGCAGCTGGTGTGTCTGTGTGTGTGTACGTGTGCGTGTGTGTGTGTGTGCGTGTGTGTGTGTGTGTGTGTGCGCTCAGACCATTTCTTCAGCTATGTGCCGAGCTTCTGCTGAAGGCAGCCGTGGTCAGAGCAGCAAGCTAACAGCGCTAACTGCGCTAACTGAAGCTCCTCCATTCTGAGGCTGAGCTGCTTCCTGTCTGATCAGGGTTACTTCCTGTCTGATCAGGGTTACTTCCTGACTGATCAGGATCAGGGCTGAAATTACAGTGCTCGCACACAGTGCTAACAGACAGTGCTAACAGACAGTGCTAACAGACGCTTAACACACATCACATGGAAGCCCACCCTCACCTCCCCCTTGTGGCCGGTTGCAGTACAGGAAGCAGGCCCCTCCCCCTCTCCAGAAGACCATCAAACACTTTTCTCCAAGATTGTCGTCGGGGTGATTTTCACTGAGATGCTATTGGCTGCTGCGGAGGGAGGAGGCGGGGCGTGTTGATTGACAGCCGGGACCCAGTCGGCCATGTGACTATGTTTGCGTTTCCCTGCCAGACTGCCGAGGAGATCGAGCAGCTGACCGTGGACGAAGACCTGAATGACATCGAGCGAGCCGTCTACCTGCTCAGGTGGGTCTCCACAGCGCAGGTTCCTCTGCTGGAGAAGAACCGAGGAGCTGCAGCCTGTTTCTGTGTGTCGAACCTTCTGGGCTCAGCCTGAAGCTCTGACCTGGTGGTATGTGTGTGTGTGTGTGTGTGTGTGCTCTGGTTCAGTGTGGGTCAGGAGGTGCAGAGAGCCAGCGTCATCAGCAACCTGCCCAGCCTGGTCCGCCAGAACCCTGCTGAGACCTTCCGCCGGGTTGTGCCCAAGGTCCGGGTAAGTGGCAGCAGGTGTGTGTGTGTGTGTGTGTGTGTGTGTGTGTGTGTGGCAGCTCCACTAACCTGTCCCCTCCTCCTCCACTGACCCAGGAGGTGCTGAACGGTGCCGGGGTGGAGATCCAGCTGGCGGCAGCCGCCTCCTTCCTGACCATCCTGCAGGACGACATCATCCTGATCCACACACACACCTACTGCATCCTGAAGACGGTGCTGCTGCACCTGCACCACAGGGACACAGGTAGGACACCTGCTGCTGCCGATGCTGCTCTGGCTATGTGTGCGGGATGCTGATTGGCTGGATACTGGTTGGCTGAATGCTGATTGGCTGGGTAATAGATAGAGAGGTGGATGAACTTTATTGGTCCCAAATTGGAAAACCTTGCTGTTGCAGCACTAAAAACAAACTGTACAGCAATCAGAAGAAAGACTGATGCTGGATGCTGATTGGCTGGGAGCTGGATGCTGATTGGTTGTCTCCACAGTGGTGAGCAACGCCTGGCTGGAGACGCTGCTGTCGGCCATCAACGCCCTACCGAAGGAGACCATCAAGCAGGAGGTAAGATGGGTGGTACTGACACCCCCCCCCACCCCCCCCTGCTGACCCCTGACCCCTGACCTCCTCCACCTGTCCTCCCTGTGCAGGTGCTGAACCCCCTCCTCTCCCAGTCGCAGCTGTCTCACTCTCTGCAGGCTCGTCTGGCCAGCTGTCGCATCTTGGGGAAGATCTCCTGCAAGTTTGACTCCCAAATGTGAGCAGCGGCCGCAGCCCCGCCCCCTCGCCGTCCCGCCAGCCCCCCTCGCCATCACTCACCTGCACCGTCTACTGTGTGTGTGTGTGTGTGTGTGTGTGTGTGTGTGTGTGTGTGTCAGAGTGAAGAAGGAGCTGCTGCCGCTGGTCCGCTCCCTCTGCCAGGACGTGGAGTTCGAGGTGCGAGCTTGTATGTGCCACCAGCTGGAGAGCATCGCCAGAGCCAGTGGGTAGGTAGTGAGATAGGGGGCGGAGCCACGCTCTGGCGCCCCCAGCAGGTCTGGCTGAGCTGACCCCCCCCCCCCAACTCACTGCAGGGTGGAGGACACCAGGGCCGAGCTCCTCCCGGAGCTGGTGGAGCTGGCCGAGGACGAGGAGAGCAGCGTCCGGCTGGCCGCCTTCGACACCATCATCAACCTGATGGAGATGATGGATGGAGGTGGGTCACATGACCGCTCGCATGTTCCCCAGACACATCCAGCAGAGGGCGCCACGCAGAAAATCCATCATCCATCCATTTTCAATAGCTGCTTCGTCCTGAGCTCAGGGTCCTGAGGGTCTGCTGGAGCCTCCCAGCTGGTACTGGGTGAAGGCAGGGTGACAGCCTGGACCAGTGGCCACTTTATTAGGGCCACTGGTCACGGATACGCAGCTAGCGCTAACTGGAACATTCAGGAAGCACAAAGTGAAGCGCACAGTAGGAGGAGATGATTCCAGTTCTACCAATCAGACAGGCTCCGCCCCCTCTCCCTCCCTCTCTCTCTCTCTCCCCCCAGACGACCGTCTCCATGTGGTGGCGCCGTTGGTCATGTCGGTGTGTGAAGGCTCCTCGCCGGCCGACGAAGCCGTCCTGGCGTCTCTGTCCTTCCAGTTTGGGAAGCTGTGCAGCGGGTTGGCAGGTGAGCTCCACAGATGCTGGATGGAGGAGGAGGTGGAGGAGGTGAAGGAGGAGGTGCTGACGGCTCTGCTCCTGCTGCTCATTCAGGCTCCCTGCAGGAAGAGCAGAAGGTCCTCCTGCTGCAGAGGTTCAAGCTGCTGTGCATGGCCGGCCTGGAGGCCGAGGGGAACCTGGCGGAGGGCGGAGCCGAGTCCACGCTCGTCCGCTGCAACTGCTGCTACAACCTGCCGGTAGGAGGTCGGAGGTCAAAGGGCAGGGGTCCCCAGGGCTGACCTCACACATCTGTGCTGTCTTGTGTCTCGTTGCCTCCAGGCCATGGTGCTGTTCTCTGACTCCGCCCACTTCCTGTCAGAGCTCTACCCCTCCTTCTCCGGCCTGTGCTGCGACCCGGACGTCAGCGTGCGACGCAGCGCCGCCGCCAGTTTCCACCAGGTGGCAGCATCACCACACCAAGTTTGCTCTCATAGGAGATGTGGCGATGTCACATGACTCTCTGTGCCCCTCTCCCCTTCCCCCCCATCAGGTGGCCAAGCTCCTGGGCTCCGAGGCCCAGCTGCTCTACAAGGAGCTGCTGGTTCTGCTGCAGGACGAAGCTCTGGAGGTGAATCACCACCATCATTACCATCACCATCATCATCACCATCATCATCACCATCATCATCACCATCACCATCATTACCATCATCATCACCATCACCACCATCACCACCATCATCAACATCATCACCACCATCATCATCATTACCATCATCATCACCATCACCATCAACATCATCACCACCATCATCATCACCATCATCACCACCATCATTACCATCACCATCATCATCACCACCATCATTACCATCACCATCACCATCACCACCATCATTACCATCATCACCATCATCATCACCATCATCACCACCATCATTACCATCACCATCATCATCACCATCATCATCACCATCACCATCATCAACATCATCACCACCATCATCATCATCACCATCATCACCATCAACATCATCATCATCAACATCATCATCCCTAACACCATTATCACCACCACCATCTCCACCTCCACCACCATCTTCATCACCACCACCACCATCCCCGTCATCATCACAATCACCTCCACCACGACCACCACTTAACCTGGATCTGTCTTCATGACTGGTTGTGAAGGTGCTGGATGCTCTCATGACTCACCTGGAGGAGACTCTGGAGGTGGTCCTGTCCAGAGGGGAGAACCTTGTGCTGGACAGCAAGACGGTATCAACATCAACCTCGAGCTATCAGATGTTTTTATTAATCTTCTGGTTCCTCCTCCTCTCCTCTGGGTCCTCCTTCACTCCTCTGGTTCCTCTACAGTTCCCGGAGCTGCTGTCGGCTCTGCTGCTGGCCGAGCAGAAGGTCGGCTGCTCTCTTCGCTGGAGACTCCATGAGAAGCTGCTGCAGCGCTACAGCTGCCTGGCCAGGCTGCTGCCTGGGGAGATGCTGCACCAGAGCTTCTCCCCTCGCATCTTCATCATCCTCACCACCAATGTCAGACCATGTGACACAACAGGACACCACCAGGTCACCCAGGTAAGTGAGCCAGGCAGTCAGCTGACCTCCTCTCCCTCCACCCCTCTCCTCTCTGGCTGCAGAAGGTGCTGCCGGTCCAGAAGGAGGCCGCCCGGACCTTCTGCATGTTCCTGCGCTACAACAGGAAGCAGGAGCAGCGGCGGGAGATGATGGAGCGACTGATCCAAGGTCAGGTGACCGCCGCCGTCCAGGCTGAGCTCCGGATGTCGCTGACCTCCTGACCTCCTGACCTCTGTGTCTGTGACCTGCAGATCTGGCCCAGGGCCGCAGCTACTGGCACCGCCTCCGCTTCCTGGACGTGTGTGAGACGGCCACCGAGGTCTTCTCCAGGAAGTACTTCAACAAGCACTTCCTGCTGCCGGCGCTGGAGCTGGTCCACGACCCCGTGGCCAATGTCAGGTAGCTCCGCCCCCTGCAGCCCAGTGTCAAGGACGTCAGGGGTGGTTCACCTGTCTGCTTACCTGTCTTCCTGCTCACCTGTCTGCCAGGTACAAGCTGTGCCAGCTGCTGCCCAGGCTGCGCTCGTCGCTCCGCCTCCCAGCTGACAAGCAGCTGCTGCAGCAGTTGGACTTCTGTGTGCAGAAGCTGCTGTGCAGAGAGAAGGACAAGGATGTGGTGGCCACCATCCGCAAGGTAACACTGACTGACTCACTGATTCACTGACTCACTGATTCACTGACTTCCTGAAGGGTTGATTGACTGATTCACTGACTCATTGACTCAATTACTGGTTGCTTGACTGACTGACTGACTCAATGAGTGGCAAGTTGACTGACTGATGACTGACTAACTGGCTCACTGACTAACCAACCGACCAACTGACTCAAGGACTGACTCACTCAATCACACACTCACTGATTCACCGACTCACTCACTGACTCAGTGACTGACTGTGGCCATCGTGTTTTTCAGACAGTGTTGGAACTGGACAAACTGGAGCTGACTGAGCCGGTGAGTCGTCTGTCCACTGAGTCTTTAAACACACTGAGCTGGTGCCTCTTCACGGCAGATGCTCCTCCCATCTCGTCCCATCTCGCAGTTCCACAAGAGACAGGAGCGAGACTTGCTAGACCAGAAGAAGGAGAAGGAGGAGAACCTGCTGCTGGAGATGGTGAGTCGGGTTCGTTCGGTCCACATCCGCCCGTCCGCCTGCCTTCACTGACCCACGTTCCTCCTCTGCAGGAGCTCCTGGAGCGGCAGCAGATGGACGAGAAGATCAATGCCGACAAGCACTTGGAGAGAAAGCGTGAGTCGGAGCAGTCGGGTTGGTTTGAAACAGTCACACAGCACAAGGTTAATCAGAGTTTTGTTGCTCGGACAGGAAGGGACAGTAAGACCAGCCTGTCGGCCACCAAGTCCATGTCCATGTCCTCGTCTGGAGCCACCCTGTCCTCCTCTGGTGAGACTGCAGCTACGACTGGCTGTGGTCACCGGGCTAAGCTTGCAACACTTTCACCACACTTTCACTGACACACTGGAACTAAATTGAAGTTAGCTTAAAACATTCACATCAGCTGCTACCGTCACCACGACCCTGCGGTCTGGTGGTCCAGGTGGTTCAGGCGCTCAGTCCGGATCAAACTGGTCTTTGTTCCCTGCAGGTAAAGAGATGAGGAAGGCCAAGCTGTCGAGGAGCCGCTCCCTCAGCAGTCAGCCCACTGCCTCCAAGTCTGCAAACTCAGACAGACCCCAGTAAGAATCTGGCTTACCTTGCTCTGGACCAGTCCAGACCAGTATCTGACCACCAGCCAGTCCTGGTGGTCAGATACTGGTCTAGCAGCTTGCTACTGGTCCTCTAATTGGAGTCTGACAGGCCACAGAACACCTTCTTCTCTTTCCAGGAAAGTGAAAGAGCTCAGCGGTGCGTCTGGACCTGGGAAGTCCTCCATGTTATCCAGCAAAGGTAGGAGGCAGGAGTCTCTAGAAGGTTTCAGGTGGACGGGAGGAGGTCTGTAGTGGTGGACAGGACCCTGCAACATCTCTTTGCACTTTGCAGATGACTCCTTGAGAGGTTCCCACTTCACCTTGGCCACCCAGTCCACCTCGTCCATGCCAGTCCTGATCCGGAGCAACACCACCAGCCTCCTAGACAGGGCCGGCACTTTGGACCACAGGGCCAGTAACATGGAGCAAAAGAGCAGCACCTTAGACCACAGAGATCTTAGAACCATCACGCTGGAGCACAGGAACAACATGGTGGAGCCGAGAACTGTGAGCTTGGAGCACAGGAACAGTACCGTCGACCACAGGAGTGGCACCTTGGACAAGAGAGACCATAGAACCGGCACCCTGAGCCAAAAAGACCACCGGACCAGCACCTTGGATCACAGAGAGCACAGGGTCAACAGCCTTGACCACAGAGACCTTAGAACCAGTACACTCGACCACAGAGACCATAGAACCGGTACCTTAGATCATAGAGACCATAGAACCAGTACCTTAGACCACAGAGACCATAGAACCATTACTATGGACCAGCGCAGTAAAACCATGGAACGGAGCTGTGGGGTGAAGGACAGCCAGACCAGAAAACTATCGATGTAAGTTCTTCCTGTTCTAATTAGTCCTTCCTGTCCTAGACAGTTCTTTCTGTTCTAGACAGTTCTTCCTGTTCTAATTAGTTCTTCCTGTCCTAGACAGTTCTTCCTGTTCTAGACGGTTCTTCCTATTCTAGACAGTTATTTTTATTTGAGAGTTCTTCCTGTCCTAGAGAGTCCTTCCTGTTCTAATTAGCTCTTCCTGTTCTAGACAGTTCTTAGTGTTTGAGAGAGTTCTTCCTGTTCTAATGTACTCTTCCTGTTCTCATGAGGTCTCCTGGTTCTGCAGAGTTCTTTGTGTTCTGTGTGGAACGGTTCCCCTTTCCCTCTCACGCGCCTCTGTTTTGCTTGACAGAAACAGGAAGTCAAACTCTTTCAGTGTCCAATCGGGACGAGACTGAGGACGATGACATCACTTACCTCGACCAGGCAGCCCGTCAGCCAGTCAGCAGTCAGGAAGGCTCAGCAGGAAGTTGCTTGGTCCTCACGCCTGCAGCTGCTTTACTTTCCTGACCACAGTCACACGCTGTCACCTGATTGGTTCAGTAAACTTCCATCTTCAAACAGCCGCCGTGTTTGCCTTGGGTTTTTTTTTCGTGTGCCCGTGTCATGTGACCCCTGCAGAGGTCACCTTTTCTGAACGGACAGGTGTCAATACATCATCATCATCCTCACCGTTTCCAACAGACGCCCGGTGAGAAACAGAAGCAGGTGTGTTCGATGTATGACAGTGCAACTTTACTGCAGGTACATGTGCTTTAACAGTGCATACATACTGAGATACAGACAATATACACAGTGGGTGTACGTATGGTAGTAGTTGTCATGCTAATATCCACTGAACCGGGGTCAAGCTGAGGTCGCTGCACATCGCTGACATATTGAACACAGCAAAACCAAAACACACTTTCAAACTGGGAACAAATCCAAACATCCTGCCGATGTTCATTGTGAACTTTCCCTTTCTTTACTTCAATTCCAGCAGAGACATTTATTGTAACTCATGGATGTAAAAAAAAAACAACAACAACAACAACAAAAAAAAACATTCAAGGTTGGTTTAGTATGTTGTTATTATCTCCTTCCAATAGAGCAGCATTTCTCACATTAAGTGACTTCTAATTTGTGATGCCTCAGGGTTTGGCTTTAATCGACTCGTTGAGAGCTATAATCCAATACGGGTCAATACGTCACAATGCTCCCCTCACCACCAGAGGGCGCCACTGACTCACTGACGCAGCAAACGGGGTTTTGGGTGAAGGTGGGCAGTCAGAGGGTCGGACCGCTTGGAACCGGCAGAGACTGGAGGGCGGAATCTTCAAGCCAAGCGGATGGCGATGGAGATCCAGTGGGCGGGGCTTCTTCCTTCACAAACGGGTGGGGTTGACGACCCGACCCATGAAGAGCACGCTGCCGGTGGCCTCGTGGTAAATCAGGAAGATGAAGGGTCTGTTGATGGTGAGTCGGGGGGGCAGAGAGTTGAAGGCCGTGGCGTCGCCCCGGGTGCCATCGTCGGTCTCGTCCACGCTCAGAAACAACTTCTGATACACCTGGACACACACAGACGATGGGCAGGTCAGAGGTCAAGGTTCAGCGAGCAGGACAACCAGAGACGTTTCTCCAGGAGGAGGACGCCGAGAGGTCACCTGGTCCAGCTTGACTCCTCCCACTCCCAGGTCGTTGATCTCGGCGCCGCTCTCAAACACTTTGGAGATCTCCAGGTTCCGCAGGGTGTCGCGCAGCATGTAGTACGAGTCCAATTGGAAGCGAGGCAGCTGCACCTGCAGCCACCTGTTCACAAACAACAGCAACCAGGCAAACACATGACGGAGGTCAAAAGGTCACCGTTCCTACCATAAAGAGAGGTGAAGAACTTCTCCGCTCTACTCACGTCTTCCTCAGCTGTTTGATCCAGGCCCGGATCTTGTCGCCGTTCACCTTGTCCTCCACGTCCCCCACGTCCACGCCCTCGTCGGGCAGCACCACCAGCATGGCGGCGCCGTCCGTCATGGGCAGCTTCAGGACGCCGGTCTTCAGCGAGCGGTCGTACGCCAGGAAGTACTTGTTGGTTTCGAGCATCATGGGAACTATGACCACCTGGTAGCTACTCACAAAGAAGCGCTCCTCCTGCGTGTTGGAGGCGTTGAAGCGCTGAGTGAAGCGGGCTGGAGAACCAGAGGGAGGCAAGGGAGGTGCTTAGTCACACTGGAGAACTTTATTAACAGGAAGTGGGTCCTGGGTCAGGTCAGGTCAGGTCCAGGTGAAACCTACCCTGGTAAGAGGCCACAGTGGCCAGCAGCAGCTGGGACCCTGATTCCAGGAAAGAGACCACCTCCTGGACCTTGGACCCGGTCTGGGTCTGGGCCCAGCGGTTCAGGGCCTGGACGGCCTCCGGTGGGTCGGTGAACATCAAACCTTCAACCGAGGCCCCAAACTTGGTGCTGACCAGGTCCCGGTAGGTCTGCGGCACCTCGTAGGCCTGGGATGGCAGGATGGCCACGCCCTGGGTCAGGTTGGACCCGCCCCCAGCAGCCCTCAGACTCTGGAACAAGTCTGAAGACAACAAGGTCAACGGTCAGCTGGTCCTCTGCAGGTGTGAAGACCACCCCTTTCCCCCCGCGCCACCCGGACCTACCAGGCAGAATCTCCGGGTCCAGTCCACTCAGGGCCAGGCCTCGCTGCAGCTGCTCCCTGGTCTGCCCCCCGGTGGCGGTCAGTAGTGCTGCCAGGGCTGTGGACAGGGCCAGGGGGGACAGGAAGACGTTGTCATCAGACCTCTTGGCCTGGGCCCGGTACAGCTGGCTTGCAAAGTCCGTGTTCCTGAGGACCAGGGTCCCCACTGAGGACTCCAGGGTCTGGGAGGAGGCTGGGCCCAGCAGGACCAGCAGGCCCAGCACCGGCACCAGGACAGCCACAGTCAGAGTCATAGCGCCTCCTGCTGGAAGAGAAGAGATCAGTGATACTTTGTGCACTTTAAATGTTCTGGCTGTGCAAGAACCTGCTGGCCAGCAGAAGAACTACATGAGCCCTGCTGTGATTTTTTTTCATCATCTTCTTGTTTGGATGGGCGGGGGCGGGGCCTGATGCCCTCTGAACCCAGGGTCTCTTCAAGACCCTCTGCTGGTAGTCTTTCTTCTTCTGGCGATGTCAGAGTTCGAACTATCTGGGAAAAACCACCAGAATCCAGAACCTGATCCAGATCTGGTTCCTGGTCTACAGCCAGAAGCTCTTCTGGAAATGAGGTTCTTCAGCACAAACAGTGGGATGTTCTCCTGATGTTCTCCTCCTGGTTGCAGGCAGGAGAACATCATGACAGAACGGGAGTCCGTCAGGCGGTTCCGCTTTCCAAAGATGCTTCAGAAAACAAATCGATAACAACAGCATCGGCAGACTTCCGGTCTTCGGCCACGCCCTGACGTCACACCCCGCTTTTATTTCCTCGCCTGAAGAATTATTACAATTGTTTTTTTCTCAGCATGAAATATACATTTCTTCTCGCGTCTTTACAATTGAAACATCTTTTTTTTCCCCCCCCCATGACTTTTAGAAATATTTCTGATCAGTATCAGGATCGATAGCAGCTTTTCACTCGATGATCGGCCGCTGTCTGTCCGCGCACTTTATCGCCGTTATTCAAACATTTCAGTATTGATTACGTAACCCGCCTCGTATCGATGGTAAACAAATGATGATGGAGATGCGCACAGCTTCACGCTGCTACCGACGACAACATGCAAGGAATCGGCAAACAAAGTGAGCAACAAGGCAACACAACGACACAATAAGACGACAGTGGACTCTGACCTTCTGCTGACGGTACGGTTGGTTTTTAGTCGGACGTCTGTTGTGTCTCTGCTGCTCTCAGCCTCCAGCAGCTGCGCATCACAGTCAAGTTCTCGCCCTGGTCACCACCGGAAACACAGTCGTTTCCGGCCACTTCCTTCACAATAAAGTTTGGGCTTCTCCCCATACTTCCTTGGGGTTTTGTTGCTTTTAATTGAGCGAGACGCAGCAGAGGATCTGCGGAGGTCTGAAGGAATCAGAATCAGTCCGGTGTGAGACTCGGCTCGGTTCTGAATGACGTCACTAACCCTGACCGCGTCAATGCTTTTGTTCTGGAGGAAAAAAAAACATTTTGTTCCGGCGCCGAGGTGAAGCTACGCATGCGTGCGACAGCAGCCTGACGTCATCCGCCATAATTAGCACTCACCAGCAGGAGGCGCTGCTTGCATCCGGGACAATGGGACAGAATGAGGAGGTTCTGATTCAACTAATCAGTGCTTTAAAACACTATGAACAAACTTTAGTGGGTTGCAACTGAAGAACTGGAAAAATTCTTTATAGATTTTTTTTTCTTTCAGTAAGAACAGAACATTGCATTTTTCAAGCACTTTATTAATATGTTGGCATTTTGCAGATGATGAACTTTAAGCAGTGACATTTTCAAGTGTGTGTGTGTGTGTGTGAGTCCATCACCAGTCACACACCTCCTCCACCTCAATGAGTCTCTGTCTCGGAGCTCTGCAGCCCTCTGACTCCCTCCCTCCACACGCCGGCGTCCCGTCCATCCCGGGCCAGGTGAGGTGCAAACACCACCTCCAGCCTGCGGAGGGCGCTGCGCTGGTCGCCACGGGCCACCTCTGTCTGAAATCGCCTCATCATCAGCCGCACGGTCACCTGGTTGGCCCAGGCCAACCCCAGAGCCGGAGACACGCTGGAGGACGCCGGCCTGCGAGCGGGGGGAGGAGCCCAGGTGAGATGGGGAGGAGCCACGGAGCAGGTGAGGGAAAACGGGAAGTTCAAGTAGTTGTTGTTTTTTTTTACCCAAAACTGCTGTCAGAGGCGTCAAACACGTCCGTCACCTGCAACACAAGCAGCATCCAGGAGGTCAAGAACAGAAGACAACACTGAATAGTCTCCACAGCGCCCCCTGCTGGACCGGAGGTCAGGTGTGCACCCTCCCTGCTCTCACCTGGTTGATGCACAGCACAGGTGTGCTAAACTCCTGGCTCAGGCGATGCAGCGCCGACGCCACCGTCAGCATCTGTTTGGTCTTCTCCATCCAATCAGACGCCTGGAACTCGCACCTGAGCAGAGCCGCCAGCGAGTCCACCACTAGGAGGCGCACCGCACCCCGGGCCAGGAGGAGGGGCACTCGTCTGGAGAGGCACACCTGGAGGGAGTCCTGCAGGGGGACGGAGACCCACCAGGGGTCAGGCCACACCAGGCTCGGGCAAACTATGGCCCGCGGCCCGCTAACATTTTAATCCGGCTCGCCGAACTTAAAGAAATTATTTCAATAGTACTGCAAGTCATAAAAGTCAGAGTTCAAGAGTGATTTGAATAAAGTGCTGGATACCGTGTGGCTTCAGAGACGCTTTGGTTCATTTTCAATTGACATCAAAGTCACGTGTTTTCTATATATCCCATAATATACATTTTTCCTCCTATGAGGTGGGTCACCCAGACAATACATCCATCTGCTGCTGCTCCAGCTCCTCTGTCACATTTTAAAACCCACCAGTCAAAAACTTTGCCCACCCCTGGTCTAGACGGGTCCAGGGGTGGTTCTCAGGTGGTTCTGGGGCGGTTCTTGGCTACACCCACCAGGGGGCTCAAGCCACACCCACCAGGTCTCCAGCGTGCTCCACGTAGATGTGGTCGCTGAAGTGCAGCGAGCTGAGCAGCGACGGGGGGACGTGGCAGCGCAGGCGGGTCTGCTCCCGGATCAGCTGCTGCAGACGCCTGCTGGGGAACACGTCCTCGGTGCAGACGTACACAGCTCCTGCAGACAGCGAACGCAGCGTCAGGTTTTGGTGAGGCCTTCAGGGACGCGCGGGGACACAGGGGGAATTTACCTGCTCCTAAGCCTCCGTGCTGCGCGGGGAACTGCACAGACAGGCAGAGCTGCAGGGCCAGCTGCGTCTTGCCGGCCCCGCTCTCTCCGGACAGCTCAGTGACGACACCTACAGGCAGCCCCCCTCTCAGCAACTCATCCAGCAGTGGACAGCCCACACTGAGCCTGAGACCAGACTCCAGCCTGGGACACGACCCTCGCTGGAGCAGGACGGCTGCACAAAGATACACAGACACACTTGTACCAGAGCTGCACTCGTCATTCAGTGACGTGTGCGTGTGTGTGAGAGAGACCTGAGACGGGGGGGTGTGGCCTGCAGGCGGTGGCAGCGGTGGTCAGCAGCTGCTGGACGTCGGCAGGGGACAAGCCGGTAAGGTTCTGCAGCTCCAGAGAAGAAACACAAAGGACATCTCGGACGGACTTGAACTTCGCTGCCGGGTTCAAGACAAACACAACAACCATGAGGGGGCGCTGGGGCTCAACAATACTCAACCAAAACAACAACAAAAACACCTGCAGCCGACTGACAAGTAGGACCTCAGTAGGCATCTAACAAACTTAAGCAAAAAAAAACTCCTTCACTTCAAAAAGATGCAGATGGTGACATAGTGTTGCACACGTTTGCGCTGTTTAGTTTAAGACGCGTGTTAAGGTATCAGTTGTCGGTTAAGTGAACTACTTTGAAAACAACGTCATAAAACGAAACAGGCGGTTTCCGCTTGTCACAGGTCCAGCTGGATCCGGGTTGTGGAGACTCATCTGGAAGACATGAGCTCCGGGAACAAGTACCGCACATGAAGCCGAATCCAAGTCCAAACGATTTGGCCCAGTTTGATGTACTGGCTGACACTCCAGCGAGGCGACTCGCTTTAAGGGACTGGGCTGAATATTAAAGCGAGGTTTTTGCCTGGGGAGTCTGGAGCAGCGCCTCCTCACCTCTCCTCAGGCCAGCAGCGACCCTCGGCTGGAGGTCTAGCCGGTTCCAGTCCATCTCCCCGCCGGGAACATCCTGTCGTTACGCCCGGCGACAGGAGAGCAGCTTCCTTATCAAACTACCAGCTCAGCCTGTGGGTAGTTTTCGTCCGTCTCTGAATCAACAGGTCCGCTCCATCTGGAAAATACCCGCTCGAGCACACACGTCATCAAGAGGCGCCAGTCGGAACTATTTAAAGGCACCGTGGGGGGGTGAACAATTCTGTGTAAACGCCTCAAGATTATTTTTCAGGGTAAATCCGATGACTATACAAACAGAGCGTGGTCTAAAACGTATTAAATACTTTTTGCGGAATTACTACACCCATTAACCAGTTTTACCTGAAACCAACAAACAGTTCCCCGGACAAAGACTCGTCCCGGCTCGATGACGTCACCACAGGGCGCCACAGGAAGAAAACAAACCAGCCCAAGATAATACCGATTCTAATCTCTCCGGGGGCAAATTGGTCGGTTTCGGAGATGTTGAAATTAGCCGTCGGGTTCAACCGGATCCTGTGGATTGTGGAGGGAAACTGACGCCGATGAGAGAATAAAAACCACCGTGCCACCGCGTCATTAACCGCCAAAACGGTGCCCGTTGTGGGCCGTTAACTAGTTGCCTGGAGTCGGTGAGTTCACACGTCACGGTAAAAATAAGTAGATATGGAACAGTTGAGGGTCCTGTCATTATGCCTCCAATTGATCACCTGCCCTGGCTACATGGCCCCAGCGGGTATCCCTTTGGCCGACTGGTTACCGCGCTTGACTGTTACCCGGGTGTCTGGGGTTCGATGCCCGCCCACGCCGTCTCCACATAGCCAGAGTTTTATTATTTCACCGAACCATTTGAGATATGAGGTGTCACACTAGAACTGTAGCCGCACCTGAAGAAGGTACTACTGGGGCACGTGGAGCTCCGGCTCGGGTCATCACGACAGGCACTTCACTAATCTATCTATATTTTAGAGGTAGACTCCAGTTTGTGACGGGATCCAAACAGAACCACAGCAGCCAGCAGGGAAGACAATCACTCAGCAGAGATACCAGCTCACAAGTGTCGACCTGTGTATCTTCTCCTGCCCACAGCTGATCTCCTGTCCGCACCTCTGACCACCATGAGCTCCCGGCTGTGCAGGACGTGCGGAGGCTCGGACATCGATGTGGACCAGGCCCGGGGCAGCGCCGTGTGCACCGGCTGTGGCTCGGTTCTGGAGGACAACATCATCGTCTCCGAGGTCCAGTTTGTGGAGGGCAGCGGGGGAGTCTCCTCCGCCGTGGGACAGTTTGTCTCTGCTGATGGTGAGACCCTGTTGACCCCTGGTGACCCCAGTCGGCGGGACACATTCACTGAATACCGTTCTGGTTTATTTATTTTTTTTTTACAGTGTTTAAAATAATAATGGTAATAATAAAGATGCAACTTGTAAACTGTAGACATCTCTGAAGAGCGCAATTTTTATTGAGTTTATTGATATTTTGAACCATCATCAGGGTTCTGGCTGAGTCACCTGTTCTCTGTCTGAGCAGCAACACTGCAGCTCTAGGTGGGCTCATTAATCCAGTATAGGGGGTGGACTTATTGAATCAGGATGTGGTTTCAGGCTCGGTCAGCTCCTCAGTTGACCTGAGAGGACCAGAGACAAGTTTGCAGTCGGTGACTCAGAACAACTTCAACCCGAGTCAGTAGAAAGAAGCTCACCTGCGGTGCCTCTATTGATGCCTTGGTGAATGCTGCCTCCGTACTGCCCTCTGCAGTCAGAGGGGGTAGGGCGGTCCTGCGGTCCTGGACTGTGCAGGTTGGTCAGATGATGCTCCACAGGTTTGGCCGGACGGCTGCTCTGTGGCCTGGAGCTCTGGTGGGAGCGAGGCAGGATCTTCACTGGAGGTCTTGCTGGTGGACGGGGCAGCAGCTGGACTCTGACGCCAGAAGCTCCTGACGTCGGGGTCAAACAGTCAAAGGTTCAGTTTTATTGGACAGTTCTGCTCAGAAGGTCAGACTGCTGCGGATCTCCTGAGGCCGCCACCCTTGAGGTCGTACCTGCTGCTGGCTGAAGGACGATTGTTCTCTGTGGAGACGCTCCTCCACTGTCGCCTGTCGAACCTGCTGATTGGACAGATTGCTGCTTAGCTGAGGGAGAGAACCGTGTTTGCCAGCTTAGAGACACGTCTTCTGGCTGGATCACGTTGCTGCTCAGATCTTGTCCAGGCAGGATGACCCTCCTTGGTGGCATGACTCGGATTCTTTGGACCGTTTCAATGTTCCTCTTGTCAATCAGTCCCGGTCGGCCCAGGTCGGTCATCCAGCGAGACTCTGGATGAGACAGAGCTGGAGGCTGGTACCCTGAGACGCCATCTTGATCTTGTGGTTTACGTAGTCCAAGATGAGAGGGAACCTGCAGTAGATCTTGCCGGGGCCTTGGTTCTGGTATCTGAGGAGACGGATCTGAGTGGACTGACGACTGGTGTACTGGGAGAAGAGGTCGAGGTCCTGGTCCAGGTCTGAGCCCTGCTGGCTGGTGGACTTGGTGGACCTGAGCCCGATGCGGACAGTCTTGATGCCGCGAGGAGACGTTACCACAGTCGGAGTCTGCTGGGAAATAACTTGATCCTTTCAGCTTCAAGTCTAAGGCAGTTCGGCCCGTCGGATCGTTCGATGGAGAACCTTCCAGAGTTTTGAGGACTTTGACTGAACCGACACCAGAAGTCTGAGGCCTGACGTCGCGGGCCACCGCCAGTCTGTGGACTCCACTCAGTGGGTAGAAGCACCTGACTGTCAGCCTGTCCAGACCAGATCAGTCAGTCAGTCAGTCAGTCAGGTAGCAACCACCAGGTGATTGAGGGGTTGCTGGTGTGTCTGAAAGTCCTTACTTGAGCTGGGATCCCCTGGAGATGAAGCTGGAGCCGTCCACAGCAAGATGGCCGTCGTTGAGGATTTCGTTCTCGTAGACGATGTACGAGTCTCCCGTCTGGGAACATTCACGAGAAGCTAAGCTAATCTACAAGAGAAATGCTAGTGTGTGTCGGTGTGGTGTTGCTACCATCGCTCTGGTCCCACAGGAGTCCAGCTGGAACTCAAACAGGACTCTGGAGCCGTCTGTCTCCCTGGGTCTGCAGCGGGGGTCCAGCAGCCTGGTCCTGTCAGGGTCCACTGAGGGCCAGGTGACCCCCGGAGTGGTCACCACTGTCACCACGCCCCCTGCAGAGCACACTGACCGTGCACACACACACACCTGTGTAGGGTTGCAGAGCCTGCAGAGCTCCAGGACCTTCACCAGGAGACCAGCTCACCCATCATGTCCTGGGTTCTGAAGAGGCAGCTCTTGGAAGTAGACGTCTGGACCTCCAGTGTCTTGGAGTCTCTCAGAACCAGTTGAAACGTTCCGTAAAAGTTTGAGAGATTTATGTCCTGAGAAAACAAAGTGGCTGGACTCGGTTTCTCTTTTTATTCTGAGTTAACACAGCAAGGGTCTAGCCAAGTTCTAGTAAGGTTTTAGCGAAATTCTGGCAGGGAATTTGATGCTATTAGCTGGTGCCGGCATGAACCTCACCTTGTAGGTAAATCCCACAGAGAAGACCGGCACTTCCAGGGTGGTCCTCTGGGTGTCGCTGTAGAGCCGGTAGCCCCTCTGCTCCACCAGCTGGGGCGTGAGGGCCTCCTGGTCGATGCCCACCTCAAACAGGCTCCGGCCCCCGGGGGGCGTGGCCACACTGAAGGTGATCCCTTCATCCGAGCAGTGGGCCGTGATCTGTGGAGGGACTGAGGAGACGGGTTGAGGGACGGGTGAAACGGGTGGAGCAGCTATAAGAGCCTCCAGACCGACCCTTGTCCTTACAGGAGTAGAAGGCCTGTGCTTGGACCTTCGTGGAGTGGTAGTACGATTCCCTCTTTGGCACAATGGTCAGCATGAATTTCAGTTGTGCCGTGAATAGGACCTGACCGTTGCCCAGGTACTGTTGGGGGAACCAGGGGAGTCAGCAGTCAGAGTTCTATGCCAGGATTTGATCTGGGACCGAAGGAACCACCACCACCACCGACAGTGATCAGTGGGTCCTCACCGTCAATCCAACAGCATCGTGAAGGAAAGGCAGCCGCAACTGGAAAGCCTGGCTACCGTTGGCGTGGACCACTGGCGTGAAGCTGTAGCCTCCATCTCCACCACCTTCTGACAGCAGCAGCGGCTCTATGTTGACCCACACCTCCTCCACAGTCACGTCCTGAGGGACGTTCCCCAGGTAGACGATGAACACCTGGTCCTGGGTGTTGGTCTCTGCAGGAACACAAGGTGAGACTAGCGCTAGCGATCTTCACTTCCACCTCTACCATGGTGACGGTCTTCGGGTCTGGGACTGTGAAGCCAGGTCAGAAGGTGGTGCTCACGGTCGATGGTAAAGGGCTGCCGGGACACAGGGGGCGTGCCCAGCACCTTCTGCATCCGGTGCCTGGTGTCGACGCTGCTGCCATCCTGGTACAGCACGGAGAAGATGTGTTCGTAGAGCAGGAAGATGTGGTAGGTCTCCCTGTAGACTTGGTCCACCACCGAGCCCTGGAAGACAGACACACTGTGGTCCGGGTCCTAACCTGGAGGTCACCTCAGGTCAGACCAGGAGTGACCTCACATTCCTGAAGCCGCCTTCTGCACCAAAAGGGACCGTTATGTGCGTGAGCTCCCCCTGCTGGCCCAGGCTGAATCCTCTGGCGGCGGCGTCCCCCTCGGACAGCAGCAGTCCGTCCACCCCCAGCCGGTGGGAGCGGCTGTGAAGTTCCACCCCCTCGCCGGCCAATGGACTCATGACCCGGGGGATGTTCCATCGCAGCTGGGTGCCATCGAAGTAGCCGGGATCTGAATCTGGGGGCAGGGCCTAAAGTCAGAGCATCCAGGGGGTGCAGGAAGCAGATGCTGTGATGCATTCTTCCGGGACTTACTGATGGCGCAGGCCATGGACATGTCCAGTATGGTCACTGTCAGCTGCTGCTTGAGGAACAGGGAGACCCGAAGCACCTCCACGGCCACGCCCTCTATCTGAGGAGAGCGGAACAGCAGCAGGGGGAAACCTGGTCAACGTCATCCGGTCTGTTACAGAATAGGGTCGGAGGTCCGCCCACCTCTAGAACCTCAGCCTGCTGCTGCTTGTACTGGGACCGGAGCACCGCCCTCTGGGCCGAGGTCACGAGGCTGTAGCCCTGCCTCTGGGCGTCGCTCGAAGACACGAAGGAAACCTTTCCGTCACTCCGCAGGAACATCAGCTGCCACCCAGGACCTGCCACCTTCTGAGCCTAGGAGCAGAGCAGGAGGGTTGGGACACCAGACCAGGACCCGGACCTCAGGACCTGCTGGTGCTACCTGAGCGTAGGCTGCCTGCCATGCCTCTCCGCTGTTCCCGCCCCCACAGGTGGCCTCTCGTTTCACGTTGACCTGACCAGGATCACAGACCCAGATGTGGTTACCTCACCATGGTGCAGCTAGAAAACAACGTGAGCGTCAGAAGCAGACGAGTCCACCTCCATGTAGTCCTCCTCGCAGGTCACCTCCCTGTGGGTCCAGGTGAGGCCGGAGCAGATGGCCGACACAGACCTGCTGGTCCACTGGCCTGCGGCGGTGCTCACCATCACGTTGAAGCTGAAGGTGAACTCCTGGTCGTTCTGAAGGTCAAGAGTTCATGTCAGTGCAGCAGCGGCCCGGGAACCATTAGGAGTGGTGGTAGACTCACCTGGTGGAGGGTGAAGCAGGAGTAGTAGGACGCCTTGAAGGTGGTGAAGCCGTCGGCGGTGGAGGAGCTGATGGTGTAGCCACAGCGCGAGGCGAGCTGCTCGCCGATGGCGTGGACGCCGTTCGCATCTGGACCCCAGGGGTGGTGCAGGCCAGGTGAAGGAGTCACAGGTGCAGGTAAAGGTACAAGCAAAGGACAGGTAAAAGATGCAGGTGCAAGACAGGTGACGTTGAAGGACGGATGAAAGTACGGGAGAACATACAGGTGGACGCACAGGTGATGGAGTTACAGGTGATGGTGCAGGTGATGGAGTTACAGGTGATGGAGTTACAGGTGGACGCACAGGTGATGGAGTTACAGGTGATGGAGTTACAGGAGAACGCACAGGTGATGGAGTTACAGGTGATGGAGTTACAGGAGAACGCACAGGTGATGGAGTTACAGGTGGACGCACAGGTGATGGAGTTACAGGTGGACGCACAGGTGATGGAGTTACAGGTGATGGAGTTACAGGAGAACGTACAGGTGATGGAGTTACAGGTGGACGCACAGGTGATGGAGTTACAGGTGAACGCACAGGTGATGGAGTTACAGGTGAACGCACAGGTGATGGAGTTACAGGTGGACGCACAGGTGATGGAGTTACAGGTGGACGCACAGGTGATGGAGTTACAGGTGGACGCACAGGTGATGGAGTTACAGGTGGACGCACAGGTGATGGAGTTACAGGTGGACGCACAGGTGATGGAGTTACAGGTGATGGAGTTACAGGAGAACGTACAGGTGATGGAGTTACAGGTGGACGCACAGGTGATGGAGTTACAGGTGGACGCACAGGTGATGGAGTTACAGGTGGACGCACAGGTGATGGAGTTACAGGAGAAGGTGCAGGTGATGGAGTTACAGGAGAAGGTGCAGGTGACTGCAGCAGCAGGTGAGCTGAAGCTCGGGGGAGGAGCTGAGGAACTGACCTACGGCCTCGAAGCGAGGCCTCTGCGGCGAGGCCACGTGGATCCACAGGTATCGGTCCCGACACGCCCACTCCACGTCCGCACCTGCAACATTTGGAATGGAATGCGGCCTCTGCTAGCCTCGTGCTCCCAGGTAGCATTTGTGCTCAGGCGGAGCTGCTCACCTGTAGGCTGCGGCTGAACCAGCGGCGTCCAGGTGGTCAGTAGAACTAGTCTGGGGTGGGGGGGGGGGGGGTCAGAGGACCAGGGTCAGCGGGTTCCCTGCTCCTGGGGGATCCAGTCAGATCCAGTTTACTCACCCAGTGATCAGAGTCTCAGGTCTCATGGTGAAGCTCCTCTAGCTGGCAGGAAGAGCCTCCACTGGGCCTCCAGGTGGGCTAATCAGAACCAGGTGTGACCTGGAACACCTGGTTCTGATTAACTCTGATTGTTGCACCGGGTGGGGGCAGGGCCTGACAGAGACGAGCAGCCAATCAGAACAGAGTGAGCGCTCAGTCTGCAGGCAGCTGGTCTGAGACCAGCCAGTGGTTCTGCTGCCGAGAGCAGAACCTGAGCAGAACTGGACCCAGGCCACACCCACTGGTTTGGCAGCCGTTGGTGTTGGAAATATCAACCAGGTGGACGCCGTGGATGATGTCACCCAGGTGTTCTAAGGCGGAGCCTGTCTGTCCGTCTGTCTGTCTGCAGGTCCGGCCAAGGCTCCCCTGCTGGGTTCTGGCTTCCACACCAGCGTTGGGAAAGAGAGCCGAGCCCAGACGCTGCAGGGAGGTGAGAACCATCGTCACCATCAACAGCTTCCTGAAGGCATCTCTCACCATGACCTTTGACATCAACCTGCTGATGATGTCATGTGACCCTTCTAGAAATGATCCCGGGAACAGTAGAAGAACACAGTGTGTTTCAGTGTGTGTGTGTGCGTGTCAGTGGTGTGAGAGCCCCGTCTCTTCTCCTCCAGGCAAGCGTCAGATCCAGCAGCTGGGCAGCCAGCTGCAGCTCAACCAGCACTGCCTGGACACGGCCTTCAACTTCTTCAAGATGGTCGTCAGCAAGCACCTGACGCGAGGACGCAAGATGGAGCACGTCATCGCCGCCTGCCTCTACCTGGTGTGTCGGACCGAGGGCACGCCTCGTATCCTGCACACTGTGTGTGTGTGTGTGAGAGTGTGTGTGTGTGTCCTTGAGAAGTTGTGCTTGTTCTCCTAAGCTGTCCTCCAGACATGCTGCTGGACCTGAGTGACCTGCTGCAGGTACTTACCTCACACCAGTTTGCTAACCGCTAACTGTTGCCTGCTAACTGCTAGCTGCTAAATGTTGTCAGCTAACTGCTGCCTGCTCACTCTGGTCTACTTACTGTTGTCTGCTAACCTTTGTGCTTGTCTGCTACTAGATAGCCGCCAACTTCTGTTGATTTACTATTGGCTGTTAATTGTTAGCCGCTAGCTGCTAACTGCTGTGTGGGTGCTGTGTGCAGGTCAACGTCTACATCCTGGGGAAGACCTTCCTGCTGTTGGCCCGGGAGCTCTGCATCAACGCCCCGGCCATCGGTGAGGACCTGCGTCCCACTTCCTGTCAATAGTCTTCTTCTTGGTTGCTTCAGGTGCCCTGAGGTGACACCTAGTGGCCCGGCAGGGTCGAGCCACATCTGCAGGAAGCAGACACACACACACACTCGCACACACTGGGTTCTTCAGTCACATCACCTTTTTTAATATTCACACAGCAGTTTCACTTGGAAAAAGTAACCAACAGAGCGTTTCTCAACTGGCGGGTCGCAACCCAAAAATGGGTCACGGAGCCGTTTCGATTGGATGGCGGCCTTCACATGTAGTCCCCCCCCCCTTTACCTCCCCCTCTTTTCAATCATTTCAATCATTTATTGACGAGACCTGACAGAAACTGAGCTGGCAGTTCAGGTCCAATCAAAGTCCGAGGTCTGGGTGGGTGGGCAGGGGGGTCCAGTCAGCAGTAGAAGACCAGTTCTGGGATCTGCCCCCCCTGCACTCCGGTGCCGTTGGTGCTGTCGGAGGAGCACTGGAACTGGAAGGTGACGCCGGCGCTCTGCACCTCCGTCATGCCCTCCTGGCCGAAGTAGCTGAGCTCGGCGCCATCCAGCACGGCGCTGGCCGTGTAGAAGGTGTCGGGCTCGACCTGCACCGGGTGCTCAAACCACACGGGGAAGGTGGCGCTGGAACCGTCCGACAGGAACTTGGTGAGCGTCTGCGCCAGCACGCCGCCGCCACCGCCGCCAGCGGCGCCGCCTCCGGGCCGCTTGAGCTCGATGCGCACGCCGTACTCGGCGGGACCGCCGCTGGAGCCGTAGAGCCGCAGGCCGGCCACGAAGACCCGGCGGTCCACGGCGAACTGGATGCTGTCGCAGCGGCCGCGGTAGCGCCACTGGTTGCTGCGGTAGGCGGCTGACTGGAAGCGGCGGCAGCGGCGCGGCGCCAGCCCCTGCCGCCGCTGCGTGGGGAAGTCCAGCGGCGCCGGCGCCGGCTTGCCCGTGGCGGCGAACCACAGGAAGAGGCGGTGGCTCTCCTCCAGGGTCAGAACCTCGGACTGCGCCGGCCCGTCGGCGAACTCCTGCAGCGTCATGGCGGGCAGGCGCAGCAGGTAGAGGGCGGCGCCCAGCGCCCGGCGCTGGTGGCGCGGCGTGGGCGCCAATCCCCGGCGCCGGCACTCGGCCGCCGCCCAGCGCAGCGCCGCCTGGAAGAGCAGCGACTCGCGGGCGTTGAGCGACTCGCGGCGCAGCACCAGCTCCAGCGTGGCCCGGTCCACCTCGGCGAAGCCCTCGGAACGCAGCGCCAGCTCGGCCTGGGCGTCGACCACCTCCCAGCAGCGCCGCGTCAGCTCGGGCTCCTCGAACAGCCGGCTCTGCCACAGCAGCACGCAGGCGTTCTTGGCCTCCAGGCTGGACTCCAGGAAGGACACGCAGGCCCGGGCCAGAGCCGGGACCATGTACTTCTTGGCGGCGTAGAGCGTGGCCAGAACTGTGTCGGCGTCCAGCTCGATCTCGTCGCTGTACATGTACCTGTAGAGAGGGGGCGGTAGAGAGGTAGGTCGAACCAGGGCTAGGAGCAGGGATAGGACTATGGACTATAGGACTATGACAAGGAAAAGGGCTGGGACTGGGACCAGGACTGAGTCCAGGACTAGGTCCAGGACTGGAAATAGGAATTGTACTCGAACCAGGACAAGTCCCAGAAATAGGATTGGCTCCAGGACCAGGACTGGCTCCAGAACTGGCTCCACGGCCAAGACTAGGACTAGGACTGGGACCAGCCCGAGGACTACAATTAGCTCCAGGACCAGAACCAGGACTGGCTCCAAGACCAGGACTAGGCCTCACTGGGTTTCGGTGCCTGGACTCACTTGAGTAGGATGAGGAACGCCGCCGGCTCCACGTCTGGGATGTGGATCTCCGACTGTCCCTCAGCCAGGTCTCCGTAGAACATGGCCCCGAAGACCGAGCTGCCCACCGCCAGCACGTACTGCGACACACAGGGGAGGAGGGGCGGGTGAGGGCCAAAGGCCAGCAGGGGGCGGTGGTGAGCCCAGTGGGGGGGGGGGGGGGGGGCACCACTGTACCTTGTGAGCAGGGACCATCTGGGTTTCTCCTGGAGGCCCCACCAGGAAGTGGACGTCGGCCATCTGCTCATTGTTGAACATCAGCGCGTTCCTGCAGCACACACACAAGTTAGAACAGGCCCCGCCCACAGTTAGAACAGGCCCCGCCCACAGTTAGAACAGGCCCCGCCCACGCCAGTTCACTCACAGCATCGCCTCTGACTGAAAACTGACCACAAAAGAACCTCCAATAAAAACTCATCGGTGACTTTTCAATGACTCTCTCTGCCGTCCAATCAGAGCCGAGCTCTGGGGTCTCACCTCTCTCTGAGGGTGGGCTGTGTTTCCTGCCAGCCGTCCTTGTCGTCGTGCTCGCCACCGCCCAGGGTGGACTGGACCCCGGCGCCGCCGCTGCATTCCTCGCCGCCCTCGCCGCCGCCACGGTTCTGCTCCGGCTCGCTGCTCTGGATGAAGGCTTTCTTCACCTCCACCTCACTGCCGTGGGAGAGGCTGGTGGAGAAGAGCTCCGCCGCCATGCTCCTCCTCCTCCTCCAGGCTCCACCTCCTCCTCCTCCTGGTCACAGAGTGGGCGAGGCCTCACAGCATGACTTCCTGTCAGAGAGGCGGGGATTAGACAAGCTGAGCCTGCTGATCCGCACAGCAGCAGAGACTCCAGAGCGCCCCGTGTGGTTGTGGTGAGTACAGCAACGCAGCCGGAGCAGGTCTGACCAATCAGGCTTCCTTTAGCTTAGCCGCTGCTAAGGAAGTTAGCCCGACCACAGCCGGACAACAACAGAAGATGAAGTGAAGACTGTCTTTTTGTTTTTTCTCCCCTCCCTGATGCTGACTGGCTGCTGAGCAAGACTCCGCCCACCGTCACTCTCGCTGCCCTCAAAAATAAACCCAAATCGTGACCGGAAGTGGCTCCACCTGCTGACAGATGGAGGGGGAGGAGCCTGTGAGCTGGACAGCAGGTCTGCCCAGGTGTCCGCTTCTGGGACCTGTGGTCTCGAACCGGAAACCGGCACCCGGTTCAGCGGTCGGTCTCCCCTGGACTGGTTCGAGTTGAGTTACCGGTTCCGGTCCAGTTGTTTCTAATCAACAAACCGCCACAAACATCCATCACCGGACGCCGTGAATCCCGCGACGGGTCATCGGTACCGCCACTGTAAATGCGTCCCGTCCTCCGGTTCGGTTCGGTTCAGCAGCCAGCCGCTGGTCGACAGGCCTCCACCATCACCACCGCCGCCTTCTGCTGCTGCTGCCGCTGCTGCTCGGCTACGAGTCGCTGCCGCTGCCGCTGTCGGTCGGTGGAGCGCTGCTCTCGGTCCGGTTCGGGCCGAGCGAAAGGACACGCGTTCCGCAGGTGTGCTTACCTGTGCCGGTGCCGCTGGAGGTCGGTGCTGCCGGTTCCGAAGGACTCAGTCCGAGCGCCTGCTTCTCCCAGCGCCATCTTACATCCCTGCTACCCGCTGCAGCTGCACCGACCGCACTGCACCGCCAGAGGGCGACAGATAGCAACCACATGGAGTTACAAATCAGCACATACAGAGAATGTTATGATTAGATAAATATACTGTATATACACAGGTGTGGGTGTACATGTTGTTGTTTTTTTTAGTACAATTGTCTTTGCCCTGTATTGATGCTATAAGTATGTACATTTACCCCAATGTAGGATTAATGAAGGCATTATATACATACATACATAGACTAATGGGTTCAATGTAAAGTGCTTTGAGTGTCTAGAAAAGCACTATATAAGAGGAACAAAGCAGTTTTTCAATTTTCTCAGACTAAGAAGTTTTCTGAATTCCAACAACTTCCAACTCTGATTGTCATTTGTTGTTGTGGATGAAAAATTTAGCATTGAATATTAAATTCAAATTTCAGGAGCAAGAGTAGCAGAGGTCCAAGGTGAATTGAAGTGTGTTTTGAGGGCTGCTCTCTCCCCTGCCGACCATGATGATGGTGTTGACCTTCCTGTGACCTTCCTCCCTCCCCCTCCTCCTCCTCCTCCTCAGACCCCTGCCTCTACATCCCTCGCTTCGCCCACATGCTGGAGTTCGGGGTGAAGACCCACGAGGTCTCCATGACGGCGCTGCGCCTGGTCCAGAGGATGAAGAGGGACTGGATGCACACGGGCCGCCGGCCCTCCGGCCTGTGTGGAGCAGGTAGCGGCGCCGGCGGCGGCAGCTCACGTCTGCCAGCTCCTCCTCCCCTGATGCTTTGCTCCTCCCCCCTGCAGCTCTGCTGGTCGCCGCTCGCATGCACAAGTTCCGGCGCACGGTGAAGGACGTGATCGGCGTGGTGAAGGTCTGCCAGACCACGCTGAGGAAGAGGTGAGGAGGTGAGGAGGTCCCCCCCCCCCCCGGCAGGGTCACCACTGCTCTCACCAACCCCTGCCTCCCCCTCCCGTCAGGTTGACGGAGTTTGAGGACACGCCCACCAGTCAGCTGACCATCGATGAGTTCATGAAGGTGGACCTGGAGCAGGAGTGCGACCCGCCCTCCTTCACCGCCTCGCAGCACCGCACCAAGATGCAACAGGTGGGTCAGCTGATTGACCACGCCCCCACCCCCTTCCCCCCAGGAGCGGCAGGTCACGCCCACTGACCCCCCCACTCTCTCTCTTCTTCTGCTCTTCCTTCCGTCCGCAGCTGGAGCAGGAGCTGTCCAAGAAGCTGGACGAGGTGGAGGGTCAGTGAGCACACGCTAGGCTAGGCTAGGCTAGGCTAGGCTAGACTAAGCCACTGACATGCTAACGGCTCTCCTCTCCTCTCCTCGCGGCCTGCAGGGGAGATCAGCTGCTACAAGGACGAGATCGAGACGGAGCTGGACAAGAGCCGACCCAGACTGCGAGGGATCTACGCCGCCTACTCCAAGGAGATTGGTCCGTACCTCGCACTGGTGTGGGGGGGCGGAGCATCAGTGTCTCCACGGCGACAACCGACTACCTGCTTCTCTCTTCTAGACCCCCAGGGTTCCGAGGTCTCCTCGCTGGCCGGAGACCCCGAGAAACCGGAGGAACCCGAGGAGGACGAGCTGCAGGCGGCCGCAGAGCGACTCACCCAGGACTTCCTGTGCCGGGTCATCCAGGAGGAGGAGGGGGGGCAAGGGGGAAAGGGGGCGGGGCCGGAGGAGCAGCAGCAGCAGCAGCAGCAGCAGCAGGAGGAGGAGGAGCAGGAGCAGAAGGGGCGCTCGCTGTGCCAGTCAGCCCCCCTGGTGGCCATCCTGGGGAAGCTGCCGAGCGCCGCCAGCCTGGAGGGCGAGAAGGAGAAAGCAGACGGTGAGGAGACAGCAGCTGCATTTCCAGGACAGTTCCTTCCAAAATAAAAGACACAGTTCAGAAATTTTGACTCGGTACAATTACCATAAACCTGCATTTCCATGTTGTTTGCCGACCAGGATGGTTGTTCGAATTTTAATGACTTGTAAAGAATATTCCTTCTCCTTCCTTCACGTGACCCCGTACGTCACGTCCACTGACGTGTCATTGTGAAAAAAGTGTTTCCATGACACTCCACACCAGCAGGGGGCGCCGCTCACGCTGACTCTGCCGTTGCCGCTTCCTTTGCAGATGAGTCGTCGGAGGAGGAGGGCGGAGAGCTGGACCTGGACGGCATCGACGACCTGGAGATCGACAAGGTGACAGCCGGCCACCTCCCACCGAGCCGTGCTTTTATTGTGAAGGGTTGCATTTCCCCGGACTGACCCGGGAACAACTTCATGTCCTTCCCACTGCAGTACATCCTGAACGAGCTGGAGGTCCAGGTGAAGACGGAGCTGTGGATGAAGCAGAACGCCGAGTACCTGCAGGAGCAGAAGGGTGGGAAAGCCCTCAGGGGAGGAAGTGATGTCACTTCCTCTTCCTGTGTCACTTCCCTCAGATTCAAATGAAAGAAATGCTCAGTTTCTGTGTCGTGCTGTTTTACTCCAGAGAAAGAAGAGCGGATACAGAGAGAGAAGGAGCAGGGGACGTACAAAGAAAAGGTCTTTCAAAAGAAAAGCACTTCCTGCAACAACGCTTTTAGAGATTAAAATTAAACTATTTTTTTATTCTATTTTTTTTATTATTATTTTTTTTATTATTATTATTATTATTATTATTTTATATATACTTTATACTATATATATATTTTATTTTATTTTTATTTTTTTTATTTTGAAATCCTTTTGCAGCCAAACAAGCCCAAGAAGAAGCGCGAGCGGATCGAGGCGGCCACGGCCGGCGAGGCCATCGAGAAGATGCTGGAGAAGAAGAAGATCTCCAGCAAGATCAACTACGATGTCCTGCGAGACCTCAACAGCAAGAAGGGCGGGGGGACAGGAAGTGGAGGAGGCGGCGGGGGCAGCAGCCCCGGCAGGGCGTCGGCCGACGGTGGCTCCGCCCCCGCCGCCGCCGCCACGCGCAAGAGACTCAGCCGGCGGCGGCGCAAGAAGGCGGAGGAGACGGAGCGAGGCCTCGCCGCCAGCACCAGCATCATCGGGAAGAGGTGGGGAGAGGGAGTCGGCCAATCAGAGGGCAGGATGCTCACACACACACACACACAATCAGCACTGATTGGCTGTCTGTCGTTCCAGGGTCCGCCTCCTCATCTCCACCACCTCCAAGAGGAAGAAGAAGACGTCCGTCCAGGTCGCCGCCCACCACTGGCCAATCAGCACTCAGCTCGGCGGTGACATCACTGCTGACCTCTGTGACCTCTCCTAACACGCTCCTTTTGTTTTTTTTCAGGCCGCAGACACAACGGTCGCTGCGCCGACGGAGACGGCAGCCGAGTTGACCCCTGACCCCGAGCCTGACCCCGCCCCCGCACCTGAGGCCCCCGAAGCCCCGCCCACTGGGCTGGAAGAGGAGGAGGAGGAGGAGGACGAGGTGGAGGAGGTGGAGGAGGAGTGTGTCAGCGCCCTGAAGCTGGTCGGAGGTCAGTGCAGACGGAGGAGGAGAGGTGCATTGTGGGAGGAGCCTCACTGACTGATCGATTGACTGATCGATTGATTGATTTTCAGATTACGGCTGTGAGGAGGAGGAGGTCTTCTAGCCGTCCAGACCAGACCATCCAGACCCACTGATCCATCCATCAATCAATCACTGATCAATGACCTCCGTCCTGGTTTCCTGATCACTTGGCAGCTTGTTCATAGTGTAAATACTCTGTGTGTTTTTATCCTTGTGTAAATATCACCGCACAATGTGTGTGTGTGTGTGTGCGTGTGCGTGTGTGTGTGTGTGTGTGTGTGTGTGTGTGTGTGAGAGAGAACCTGAACTCCAACATTCCTCCAGATCAATAAAACATTGTCGTTGCGTCATTGCGTTCCATTCATTCCTGCGGCTCAGTTCTCATCAGGTGGGTGTAGGCGTGGCCGTCAACACAGCCGCCTGCTTCTGATTAGTGGAGAGCGGCTGACTCACGCCCACCGTCAGCCAGCGACACTGAAAGAAGCAGTGCGACACTCGACAATACACAAGGTTTCTTTACTTTCAACTCATTTCTTTTTTTTTTTTTTTTCTCCCGCGCTCTCGGTCGTCACGCTAATCTCGGCCGTCAGCCAATCAGAGCGCAGCAGGTCAGTCGTTCCGTGGCGGTGCCGCTTCACCGGATTCATTCATCCCCCAGTGGACTTCTTCCTGGGGCGCCACCCGGAGGAACTGCGGGGGAACTGCTGGTCCTCCTGGGAGGAGGTGGTGTGTCCAGTCCGGTCACGTGACATCAGCTGCTCGCTGGTTGGACGAGAAGATCCGGCAGCTGCGTCAGTATCCGAAGGTCTGCTTGATGGCCTGGAAGTAGAAGCGGTCCCAGCCCCCCCTGGTGGACTCCTCCTGCCCTGCAGGGACCCCCTGACACCGCAGCCTCAGCTCCGTCTCGTCGCCGCGCTCCTCCAGCTCCAGCCTGATGGTGGCGTAATGCTCTGGACGGAGAGAGAGCCACAGGGTGGAGGTCAGCGAAGGTCACACTGAAGGTCACAATGAGGAGGAGGAGGAGGAGGTCGGTACCGCTGGGCCACGTCCTGAAGCGCCACCTCATGTGGATGCTGCGGTTGGCCACCTGCAACACAGCGGGGTTAGCGCGGGTTAGCGGGGTTAGCGCAGCCACGGCCACCGAGTGGGCGGAGCCGACCTCGCCGTGACCCTCACCAGGTGCGTGAACTCGCCGCTGATGCTGCCATCCAGCAGCTGGAAGCGGCCGCCGCGCCGCCCGTCCACCAGCGCCGCCGAGCGAGTGAAGGCCTGCACGAACTAGAGAGAGAGAGAGAGAGAGAGAGAGAGAGAGAGGGCGCCGCCCGCTGGAGCACTGAGGTACTGCAAGAGGAAGAAGAACCCTGGGGGAGGAGGTGAGGAGGAGCAAGTGTTGGAGGATAGGGAGGAGGTGGAAGAGGAGAAGCAAGAGAGGAGGAGGAGGAGAAAGAGGAGGTGGAGGAGGTGGAGGAGGTGTCCTGGGCTCTGGTACCTCCTGCTCCATGAAGGTCCTGTACAGCTCCTCGGCCGACGTCTGGAAGCTCTCCGTCAGCTGGAAGCTGCAGGTGGAGATGCGGACGCCTCCTGCTGGAGGGGCGGGGCTGGGCAGGGACCTGGTGGGGGCGGAGTTAACCTGCGGGAGCGTTCCGCACAGGTCAGGGGTCAGAGGTCGTGGGTGAACACCCAGCTGGGTTCAGTTCGAGGTCCCCCCCCCCCACCTGGGTTCTAGTGCCGCTGGTCCCTGATTGGTTCTCCCGGCTCTCAGCTGGAGGCTTGGCACCGTCGGCGCTCGGCAGGATCATCCCCTGGCTGAACTCTGTGGGGGTCAAAGGTCACGTGGACGACACGCAGAGGATTGGACGTCATGAAGCACGAATGCTTTGTTGCTGTACTTGCATTAAATCGCATTAAAATGCATTAAAACAAGACATCACATGCAGCTATTAAACACCATCAACTAGCACAGTACTGCAATAGCAATATTACTGCACTATATTAACACTAATAAGCATATTCCAGACACTATATATTAGCATTAAGTATGACACACACTAACACCATATATTACAATATATTAGAGTTATTGTATATATTATATCCTGTCACAGTATCCATATGAACACCATAAATGCACTATTACCGTGTTATTTCAAGTGTAACAAGCCACGTATATAAACACTGTAAATATGATTCACACATTCCAGTATTGATAAGCATCATAACTATATTATAACTATATTATATACATTTCAATATTATCTCCCATATTCCAATATTCCTGATACAATATATTAACACGAATTATACACACTAATACCATATTGTTACAGTATATTACAGTACAATATTACAGCATCTCTCTCTCTCTCTCTCTCTCTCTCTCTCTCTCTCTCACCTGACTTGAGCTGCTGGACGTACTGGCCCAGAGCCTTCCGGACCACCCGGACGCCGCTGCTCCTCATGAGGTCCAGCAGCGGCGTGGCGGGCTGGTCCCTGCTGAGGCTGACGGAGATCTGCGGCGCCAGCGCCACCGTCAGGTCAGTCAGCGCAATAACAACAACACAACCACAGCAGCAGCAGCAGCAGCAGCAGCAGAGACTCACATCCAGCTCGTCCTCCTCGTTCTCCTCCGACAGGTTGCTCACCTCCACCTCTCCTCGGAACTTCACGCCGCCGTTGGACGTCCCTGCCGACGGGAAACGGGAAGTGGCGGTGTTGGAGTGACATCGACGCCCGCTGGCCCCGCCCCCTGACGCACTCACCCAGCCAGCCGGCCTTCAGGTGCCACTCGTAGAAGAAGATGAGCTTCCCCTTGCGGTTGTTGATGGAGGCCTCGCCGTCCAGCTTGGACACCTCGGTCAGCTGACAGCAGCCCTGCGGCCCCTCCACCCGCACCGCCTGCAGCAGCTGACGGAGGCGCTGCGACGACCAGCCGCTCACGTCACGCTCCGTCCTGAAGGGAGGAGGAGGTGGAGGAGGTGAAGGTAGGGGAGGTGAAGGTAGAGGAGGTGGAGGAAGAGGAGGAGTAAGAGGCAGAGGAAGTAAAGGTAGAGGAGAAGGAGGTGGAGGAGGAGGTGGAGGTAGAGGAAGTAAAGGTAGAGGAGAAGGAGGTGGAGGGGGTGAAGGTAGAGGAGGAGGAGGAGGAGGAGGAAGAGGAGGTGAAGGTAGGAGGATGCGGAGGAGGAAGAGGAGGAAGAGGGGGTGAAGGTAGAGGAGGAGGAGGAGTAAGAGGTGGAGGAGGAGGTGAAGGTAGAGGAGGTGAAGGCAGAGGAGGAAGAGGAGGTGGCGGAGCAGGAGGAGACACACACACATACATACATACATATATGTCAAAATGAAGCTCCGCCCCCTCCAGTGACATCACAGACCCCCATCAGGAAGTTTAAAAATATCCTGACATGCGCTGAAGCAGCTGAAGGATCACGTTACGCATGTACACACACACACACACACACACACACACACACACACACACACACACACACACACACACACACACACACACACACACACACACACACACACACGGTCCAGTATGAAAATGAAAAGCATAACACAATGAAACAGCAGCAGTGGGAATCAGACCAGTGCCAGTTGTTGACGTTGGTGGCGTCTGCTCGCTCCTCCACGATCCAGCGAGGGTCTCCTTCACCCCACCTGGCCATCAGGACCACCAGACCACCGCCTGCACACACACACTGCTGCTGCTGCTGCTCCTCCTCCTCTCTCTAGCAACTCCCTGCTGAAACTGAACACCTCCTCCTGCTCCTCTTCCTCCTCTCTGGCCTTTCAAATTAAAGCTCCACTTCCAATTTAACAGTCTGCCATATGTATACACACATACATACATACAAGACTTTACACATTGATTGTTGTATTTATCAATTAGATACAATCAGTTCAAAAGTAGACAACATTTGCTTATAATTTTCTTTTTGTTGTCTCAAAAGCAAATAAAATGCAGAAATATACAGAAAACCTTAACAATAATAATAACAATAATAATAATAATAATAATAGTTATTATTATTATTATTATTATTATTATTCACTTTAAAAACGCTACATGTTCATATGTATTAATATTAACAATAACATGAATATAAAACAATTTTCATCCAGTCCTACTTTTTCAATCAGAAATTTATGATTGCACGCGATCAACATACAATCAATGTAGTTTGATCAATTCCGGCCGAGAAGCTTTATTTAATTGTGTCTTTTTCGCTCCGCAGCCTTTTCAACCTGACTCGACTCCGTCACTACGTCTCCCATAATTCCCCGGGCGAGTGTCAGCTGACTGTGTTTCCTCCACAGGAGAAGAGGAGGAGGAGCCGCTCTGGCAGCTGAAGGTAAAAACACTCCGAGGTTCCGGTCCAAACAACAAGAAAAACCGGGCTTTCCAAATGTTAAACCCGCAACGTGGCTTCACAGATTAAATCGCCACATAGTGACGTCACTTCACTGTCCTGCCGTGAGCGTGAAACAGCGAGCGACTTCCGCTTTCAAGAGCAAACCGAGGTGCTAGCATGTTAGCTTGCTGACTAGCTTCCGGCTGTCAGACGGCGGTGTGTGTGTGTGTGTGTGTGTAGGTGTAGGTGTAGATGATGAAGGCCAGCACTAAGGGGGATGAGGAAGACTACTGGAACAGCTCCAAGTTCCGAGCCTTCACCTTCGATGACGAAGATGACGAGTTCAGCCGGGTGAGACTGGCAGCGGCGCTCCCTGAACGCCTCGTGCTGAGTTCAGGGACACACTAACACACCGTGTGTCTCCCCCTGCTGCAGCTGAAGGAGTCCAAGAAGGCGGTGAACAGCATCCGGGGCCTGGTGGAGGAGGAGGAGGAGGAAGAGGAGGTGGAGAAGGTCAGCTGGAGCGGCGAGCCCGTTGGCAGTAAGACCTACACACACACACACACACACCTGTCCAGGGCTGTGATTGGCTGCTGCAGGGTGTCCCACTGTGTCAGGTATCTCCTGGTCGGTGAAGGAGACAGCGGCGGCAGCGGCCAATCAGAAGGCAGAGCGAGAGCCCGCCTTCCCCAGGATCAGCACTGACACACTGGGCCTCAGCAGGAGCAACTCAGGATACTCACTGAGCTCACTCTTCAAAGGTGAGTCTGGAGGGGCGGGGCTAAGGCAGGTCACATGACACCACGGACCGCCACCAGGTCACATGACTCACTCTGTGTGTGTATGTGTGTGTGTGTGCGTGTGTGTTGTTTTTTTTTTTAGCAGGAAAGAGTCGAGGCGGGAGCTTCCAGTCCCTGAGCGAGCGTGAGTGTTATTGAGAGAGAGAGAGAGAGAGAGTGTGAGGTGGGCGAGCGAGTGACTCTGACTCTCTGTGTGTGTGTGTGTGTGTGTGTGTGTGTGTGCGTGTGCAGCGGGAGGTGACCTGTCCGTCAGGCTCTTCGCTCCAGAGCTCAGGAGGCCAAAGTCAGAGTACAAGGTGAGCAGGTCAGCTGACCTTAGCCCCGCCCCCTTTAGCCAGGTGTGTTTACTGACCCTGATGATGATGATGTCACATCGTCTGCCAGGACATCATCAGTGATTGGTCGCCTGAGGAGACGGTCCGAAGACTGCAGCAGGGGAAGGTGACACCTGTCCATCCACCTGTCTCACTGTCCACCTCTCCACCTGTCTCACTGTCCACCTCTCCACCTCTCCACCTCTCCACCTGTCCACCTGTCCATCCACCTGTCCACCTCTCCACCTGTCCACCTGTCTAACTGTCCACCTGTCTCCCTGACGGTGTGTCCAGGTGGTGTCCCTGGAGAAGTTTCGCTCTCTTCAGGAGAAGCTGCTGCTCCTGGATCTGGCTGTGGCTGCTCACGATGGGAACGTCATCACCGCAGTAACTCCACCGTCCAGCTGATGGCGCCGTCTCCAGACTCTGTGGAGCCTCATGTCTCTCTCTCTCTCTCCGTCACAGGTTCTACTCTTCCTCAAGAGGACATTGAGCAAAGGTGAGACCATCAGTCAGGACTGGTGAGTACTGGTTCCAGGACTAGTTAGGTCTGGTTCCAGGACGAGTTAGATTCAGTTCCAGGATGGTTTGATCCGTTTCAAAGACGAGTTAGGTCTGGTTAGTACTGGTTGCAGGACTGGTTAGTTCCATTTCCTGGACTAGTTAATACTGCTTCCAGGAATAGTTAGATCCAGTTCCAGGTGCTGGTGGAGCTGACCCGTGTGAGCTGCTGCTGCTCCTCAGAGGTTCTGTTCCGGGAGCTGGAGCCGCGGCAGACGGCCCTGAGGCACCTGCTGCACCACCTGACGGAGGCTGGAGAGCAGCGGCTGCAGCTGGAGCTGCTCAGGTGGGTCCTTGACTGCTGCTGCACCTGCAGCTCCAGCTGCCTCACACTCACACTCACTGCTCACTCACCCTCCTCCTCCTCCTCCTGCTGCTCCTCCTGCTCCTCCTCCTCCTGCTGCTCCTCAGGGCTCTGGGCCGCACTGAGGACGTGGCGGTACGTAGCTGTCTCACCGCTGCCCCCTGCTGGCTGCAGCAGGAGCGGCAGCGGGAGGCTGATCTCCTGTCCTTCACAGCTGCTGCAGTACAGAGAACACCTGAGCATCGCCGATGAGAACAAGAGGCGGGACTTCCTGAAAAGCTGCCTCGGGTGGGTGCCCGCCGTCACTCGATGATGTCATCAGGCCCCCCGGCAGGAAGCACCAATCAGCCGTCTTCTCTTTTCAGTCTCCCGTTTTCTGCAGAAGACTCGTCGCACGTCCAGGACCACTACACCCTGCTGGAGCGGCAGATCATCATCGAGGTCCTCTCCATCGCTGACCCCTGACCTCTGACCCCTGCTGCTGCAGTCTGACCCTGTGTGTGTGTGTGTGTGTGCGCCAGGCGGCCGACCGGCAGGCGGAGCGCGGCGGGAAGGTGGAGCTCTTCCAGAAGTTCCCCAGGAGAGCCTCCATCCTGCACATGCCGCTGGTCACCACCCTCTACTACAGCTGCTTCTACCACTACGGCGAGGCCGAGGTCAGTCTGGCCCTGCCCACCGACGGCCACGCCCCCAAAACCCAGGTGCCGAGCTCTGATTGGCTCCTCTCTCTCCTCCGCAGGGAACCTTCAGCAGCCCCGCCAACATCCGGCAGACCTTCAAGGTGAGCCGAGGCCGCCTCCCGCCTCCCGCCGAGCCCCGTTGACCTTTGACCTCTGAACCCAGATCTCGGAGAAGCAGTTCTTTGCGACGGCGCTGGCGGCGCGGGCCAAGCAGAGGGCGTGGTCGGACGTGGACGCCCTGTTCACCGGCAGGAACTGGCTGGGCTTCACCAGGAGGAGGTCACCGCTCAGCTTCCACAGGGTGGTGGACATCCTGCACAAGAACTCTGCTCCCACACAGGTAAGAGGAGGTGGGGGTGGGTGGGTGAGGAGGTGGAGGGGGCGGGGCTGACGAGCTGCTGCTGCTGCTGCGTGTGATTGGCAGGTGCTGCAGGACTACGTGGCCCTGGTGGACGACGCCGAGCTTCGCATCGCCTTGGCTCAGAAGCACAGGTGTCACGACATCGTCATCAACGTGAGGACACGGAACCGCCGCCGCCGCCGCCGCCGCCGCCGCTCTCTGATTGGATAATAGTGACTGACTTGTTTGTTTGTTCACGCGTCTTCCGGCCCAATCAGACGTACCGAGACCTGAAGGACCGACGGCAGCTGCTGGCCTACAGAGAGAAGGTGGAGCGAGGATCAGCTGAGGAGAACAAGATCAACCAGCTGCTGAGCAACCAGGTGAGGAGGATGGAGGTGGGGGTTACAGCAGGAGGGGTGGAGCCAAAGCATTAGGAGGCGGGGCCATCTCGTCATGTGACTCTGTCTTCTTCTCTTTCAGCAAATCCGGTGGAAGAACTGACAACCTCACTCACAGGCAGGAGGCCGTGAACCAACCACAGGCCAGACTCACTCTCACTGGCTGCCGTGGACCTGGACTCCGCCCACTGGGAGGAGCTTCTTCTGTCAGTCGTCGTTTCACATTCCTCAGTGTGTTTTTATAAATATGTAAAATAAAGAAATATTATTTAAATCAAGATTAGACTGGTGTCCAATCACTGCTGGTGAGGAGGAGGAGGAGGGGCCGGGGTGGGGAGGAGGGGCCGGGGTGGGGGAGAGGAAGAGGCAGAAGGCCACTGCGGGACGCTGCAGTAACCACTGTTGGCCACGAGGTGGCGACCAACCTTTTATTTTATTTTCTCACTGTGGCACGAGTTCAGATTGTAATCAGATTACTCAAAAGAATAAAGGTACATTCACTACTCATTACTTTCCTCCTCCTCCACTTGCCAGTTCCAGGTGTGGACGTACTGGCCCTTTAAATCACATCGTTTCCTGCTGTTTTAGTCACGCAGTGGAACAAACAACAGGCAGTGACTGTGGCTGGAGGGGAAGTGTGTCGTGATCGCTGCATCCTGCTGCTACAGCTTGTGTGTAGTTGTGTAGTTGTGTTACCTTGTGGTGTGAGGTGTGAGGAGCAGCCTAGCACCTCGTCGCAGGTCTGGCTGGCTGGTTTTCCTCCTGACGGCTGACAAAGTGAACACGGTGAGGATCTTCTGGTCCCTGGCCCAGCAACACAACACACCACACACCACACATGTCACACAACACAACACAACACAACACGACACAGTGGGGAAGCACCTGCTGATACGGTCATGCGTTATTACTTTACCCAACTTCTTCTTTTACCCTGACTGTTCTAAAGCAACATCTCCAATCAGGAGGCGGCCAATCGATCTCACGCCATCTTCATCATCATCACCACCACTATCATCATCATCATCATCATCATCATCTTCATTATCAAGACCCTCACTATCATCATCATCATCATCACCACCATCATCATCTTCATCATCATCACCAACTTCTTCATCATCTTCATCACCACCATCAACAGCATCATCATCATCTTCTTCTTCTTCTTCCTCATTGACCTCCTCTTCAGTTTGTTTTGTCTCTGGAACTTGTTTTCCTCCTCCAGTTGAAGGCAGCGGCTCCTCTGATTGGCTGAGACGACGTCGTGCATTAAAGATGAGCCAAGCCGTCAATAAGTGATGAGCGCGTAGTAGATCACGTGACCCCCCCCCGCCCCACGGGCGTTCGTCTCTCCATTCAGAACGTGGTCGCACGAGGAGGCAGCAGGACGAACGAACGGAGCGGGCGCGAGGCGCTGCGGGTGAGTTTGTTTTGTTGTTGTCGCTCAACTTTGTGATGATGATGATGATGATGATGATGATGATGATGATTGTGCGGAGAAGCGGACGTGAGCGCGAGGTTATAATTAGATATTTACTGAGTGATTCATTCATTCTTCCGGGTCGAGTCGGTTCTGATGCTTTCTGGAAAGATTCGGATCAGATCCAAATCAACTCGAGGCACAAAATCTGGAAGTGAAAGAGGAAATATTGATATTTAGACATATTTGCATATATATACTGAACGTAGAGGGGGTTCGTTTCGGGCTACTGGACTGGTTCTGGCGATCTTCGACATAAGATTTGTAGGTATGTGTATCTGAGTGCGTCAACGGAACTCACGCTGTGTGTGACCGCAACGTTCACTTGTTTTGATATCGTCATTCGGTCTAGATTCCTATCTCTATACTACTCACACTGGCTGGATGTTCTATCTTCACGTTCTACATTGCAGACACGTATTTGAAAAGAGCAGCGGATTTCACACGAGTGAATTCAACATCAGTATCTGCGAATTAAAACACCAGCGCAGATCAAACTGGCAGTACATAGCATTCAGTATAATTTACTATTAAGAATATTAAATAATATTATTTAATATATATTCATTAGTCTTTTTTTTTCCATACATCCATGTGATCAGAGATCAATGCTGTGACTGTGTGTGTGTGTGTGTGTGTGTGTGTGTGTGTGTGTGTGTGTGTGTGTTTTTGAAATTTTGAAATCATGAATATTTTTAGTCAAAGAGGTCACTTTGCATAATTAAACATCCTGCTGCCCCGCCCACTTCAGACATTCGGAGCACCTGGTTGGGCCCCCCCTAATGTCACAGTTTGATTGGCAGCTGTTTAGATGGAAGGTTGGTAAGTCAGTCGGTCAAAGTGCCTGGGGGCCACCTGCGACGTCGTCACACTCAGCCAATCAGAGCAGCGCAGGATCAGGCGGCTGGTTTGACTGGGAGGAAGTGGGCAGAGTGCCATCGTGACAGGAAGTGAGTCAAATTTGGAGAGCAGACTGTGCAACTCTGCCGACGCCGCCAAACCACAGAAGAAGAAGAGCGACAGTCTTGTCGTGGGCGGAGCTTCAGCCACACTGCGATTGAACCAGCGACGCAATGACACCAGTTAATGACAGAAGCAGTAGAGTACGAGCACTGGTATTTCAGTACTCACTGGTACAGATACAGTGAAGAGTGACTGTGTATGTTAACATCCCTCAGCAAGTTTATCTGGAACAAGTTTCACTGCAGTGCAAACACACAGTAACTAGTAAAGTAATCAAGCCCTACCCGAATACTGGTATGTGTGTGTTTTAAAAAATGGGAAATGCCAGTATCAGGTACCGATAGCCGATACTGGTATTTGATACCAGTATCAATTCTGGTATTTGAAATCATTAATAGCCGAAACTTGTATTGGTACCGATACCCGATACTGGTATGTGTGTGTTTTTTAAAATATGAATGTTGGGTACCGATAGCTGATACTGGTATTTAAAACCAGGTATTGATACTGATATTTGAAATCGTCAATACCCGATACTGGTATTTGATACCAGTATTGATACTGATATTTGAAATCGTCAATACCCGATACTGGTATTTGAAATCGTCAATACCCGATACTGATATTTGAAATCGTCAATACCCGATACTGGTATTTGAAATCGTCAATACCCGAGACTGGTATTTGAAATCGTCAATACCCGAGACTGGTATTTGATACCAGTATTGATACTGGTATTGTAAATCGTTAATACCTGATACTGGTCTTGGTACGTCACTAGATAAAACCAAACGATGACAAGCGACTGACCTCTGACCTTTCTCCTCTCTCCTGTCCTCTGCAGACGCACATCTCTCGAATCTGATTGGACAGATCAAACCCCGCCCCCCGCCCCCGACCATGCAGCCGCTGGCCGCCACCCTGGCCAACGCCACGGCGACCACGGCGGCGGCGTGCACGCTGCCCTACGAGGAGGGCCGCCTGCCGCTGCTGCTGCTCTACAGCGCCGTCCTGGTGGTGGGGCTGCCCGCCAACCTGCTGACGGCCCTGCTCACCTGGCGGCAGGTGCGGCGCAAGAACGTGCTGGCAGTGTACCTGTGCGCCCTGTCGCTGTGCGACCTGGGCTACCTGGGCACGCTGCCGCTGTGGGCCGACTACGTCGGCAGGGGGCACCGCTGGCGCTGGAGCTCGGCCGCCTGCCGCCTCACCGGCTTCGTCTTCTTCACCAACATGTACGTCAGCGTCTTCCTGCTCTGCTGCGTCTCCTGCGACCGCTACGTGGCGGTGCGCTACAGCCTGGAAGCCCGGGGCCTGCGGCGCCAGCGCGTGGCCCGCCGGGTGGCGCTGGCCATCGTGGCGGTGGTGGCGCTGGGCCACGCCCCCGTCTTCATCATGCCCGAGGGCGAGGCGGCGGAGGGCGAGGGCCGCTGCTTCGAGCCGGCCGGCGCCAGCGCCACCGTGGCCGCCCTGAGCTTCGCCCGATTCGCCGTGGGCTTCCTGGCGCCGCTGGCCGTGCTGGTGGCGAGCAACTGCGGCGTGCTGGCCGGCGTGCGGCGCAGCACCGGGCTGCAGCGCAGCCAGAAGGAGCGCGTGCGGCGGCTGGCGGTGGCCGTGGTGGCGCTCTTCCTGCTCTGCTTCGGACCGTACCACCTGGTGCTGCTGGCCCGCGGACTGGCCTTCCACCTGCCGGTGGCGGCGGCTGACGGCGCCACCTGCCCGATGGACCGCCGCCTCTACACCCCCTACGGCATCTCGCTGGCGCTGGCCACCGTCAACTCGGCCGCCAACCCCGTCCTCTACGTCCTGTCCAGCCACAACATCCGCAGGGAGCTGCGGCGAGGCCTCGCCAGGGTCTGCAGCCGGGCCCAGGCCAGGCCCAGCTCCAGCAGCAGCCACAACCACAACCAGAGCCAAGACCGGGATAGGAATCAAAACCGGATCTGGAAGAAGAAACGGGAACAGAACAAGGAACAGAGCCTGATCCAGAATCAAAACCAGAGTCAGATCCAGATCCTGAACCAGGATCAGATCCAGAACCAGTATCACATCCAGGACCAGAACGAGAACCAAAGGAACTCCTGCGAGAACCACACAGTGATGGAGACGGAGGGGCCACAAAGCGGCAAAGCCCCGGTACCAGCCCCGGTACCACCCCCGGTACCAGCTGAGCTCATCAGCACCATCGCACTGGCGTGATCAGTGGGTGCAGACTGGACTGTAGGGGGCGCTGTGAGGAGGAACAGACTCTGAAGCTCCATGCTGTTTTCCAATCTGTAAATTTTGATGACCGTTGGCTGCCAAAGTGTTTTTGTGCAACTGTTGTGTATTTGTTGTGTATCATTAAAAATGATGTATTTTACCGGCTAGAAACTCCAAAAAGCTCTGACGGACAAAGCAGCAGCAGCAGAAGTGGGACAAGGTTTTAGTAGCAGAGGAAGTCACATCAGGGTCTGGCTTTTTTTAGAAGGTCACACAGGAAATAAAAACTTCACAGCCTTCACACCCACAGGTGATACAAGCACACAGTCAACTTCTCACCTCACACTGGGCGGCCGTGAGATCCAGGCTGAAGTTCAGGCAGGAGAAGCAGAAGAAGAGACACGATGATGATGATGATGATGGTGATGACATTAAATACACAAACTTACTTTGCAACAGGTGTGTCACTGTCGTCTCACACACTCTCAATCACTCAGTCATCTAACACACCTGGCCAGGAACCAGGTGGGCTGTACCATTGACTCCATGAGCCGCTTCTTAAAGGCACTGAGCTCCCAGCAGGGGGCTCCACACACACACACACACACACACACACACACACACACACACACACACAATTTAGAGATTCCAATTCACCTTGCATGCATGTTTTCGGAGTGTGGGAGGAAGCACGAGAACATGGAGAGAACCCAGCAGACAGGAGAACATGGAGAGAACCCAGCAGGCAGGAGAACGTGGAGAGAACCCAGCAGACCCAGAACATGCAAACTCCACACAGAAAGGCCCCAATCCTGGACTCGAACCCTCGACCTTCTTGCTGTAAGGCAGCAGCGCTGACCACTGCACCACTGTAAACATCCCATCATTTCTGTTATGATGTTATTTGGCATTTTTAGCACAAGATGAGTTTTGGTTGAGCTGTGGGTCGTGGTTATTGGTTCGATTCCCGGAACCCTGAGTGCTGGACCAACTCCTCTCAAACACACCGAAAACGTCATGTTGTTCTTCTCAATACAGGAAGTCTGAGTGCGTGTGTCACTTCCTGTCGTGGCGAGCAGGAAGTGACAGGTGAGCAGGAAGTGGAAACTGGGCTGCTGGTTCTGAAGAGGCAGCGGCGGAGTCGCGTCCTTGTTGTGATCCAGGCCGCCCTGCTCCCTGATTGGCTCCACTGTCTCCTTGCTGTCGTCGGAGCGCTCTCATTGGTCGACGCCCCTCCCCCTGCCACCCCACCGCCGGGCCACGCCCACCTCATCTATCATTCACGACGCTGCCAGACAGACTGAAGGGGAGACGTGAATGATTGATGAGCTGCTGGTGACTGACCTGGAATCTGCCTGGAAACAGGAGAGACTCCGCCCACCGCGGTGATGTCACACGCTGTTAAACAAGCCCCGCCCCCTTTTGTTTGAACGCAAAACAGTAACAACACCAACAACAACACTTGTCATCAGATTCTTTAATTGACTTCCTGTTTGGCTGCTAACATGTTTCTCATTTTACAAAGATTCTCAAACTGGTGATCTGGAAGAAGACAAAGCAGTAGTGTTCAGCTGTGCCCCGCCCACTCCACTCGCTGCAGAGGAGGGGGGGGGGGGGGCGGGAGCAACAAGCGAGCTCATCACTGACACAAAATCAAAAAAAAAATATTTTTTCTCTCTCTTTCTCTCCTACAACAACATGATGTGCAACTTTTTAAGAAAACTTTTAAAATGAATCCATACAGTGTTTTTTTTTCTTTGTCAGAGTGACGCCTCCTGTCTAACACAAGCTCAGAGGGAGTTATTCAATACAGAGGAGGAAGTGACTGGGTCCCACGGCACCAATCTCAATTAGGGGTCAAAAGGTCAAACACACAGTAGCCATCAGCAAGGGCGGGGTTAAAAAAACAAACAAAAACAAAGTGGGGGCGGGGCTTGAGGGGATGGGGGGCGGGGCTTCCCAGCAGGTAAAATCCAACAAATATAAAAGCAGCAGGAAGCTCAGACTGACCCCATCACAATAAAAGCATCAAGTAAAACTGAAAGTCTCGGTCGGCCGCCTCCGATTGGCTCGGCCAGCGGGGGAGGAGGGGGGTAGGGGGCGAGGCCTCAGGGCTCCATGTCGAGGCCGTCCAGGGTCAGCTGACTGCGGTGGGGGGAGTTGGGGCTGGGGGGGCTGCTGGGGTTGGAGCTGTTGGAGGGGGTCGAGTGTTTGGTGGAGTCCGAGTCAGGCTGGGGGGGGGGGCGAGAGAGAGGATGTTGATATACCATAAATATATATACACATATACATATATTCATAGAGTGAGTGTGTGTGTGTGTGTGTGTGTGTGTGTGTGTGTGTGTGTGTGTGTGTGTGTGTGTGCGCGTACGCGCTACCTCTCGATCCAGGTCCTGGTCTGGATCGGCGCTGATGCGAGACGAAGCTCCACCCCCAAAATCTGGACGAACCACACGGCAGAGGACGATGTCAGTACACAGTGAGTCCTCACACACCTGCTTTGAGTGAGTGAGTGCGTGTGTGTGTGTGTGTGTGTGTGTGTCCATACCCGAGGCTGTGCGTGTGATGTGCGTCTTGCTCCTCTGTTGCCGGGAGATACTGGACAGTGGGCGGGGCTTCTCTTTGATCGGGTCATCCTGAGAGGAGTGCATCACACTCTGCACACACACACACACACACACACACACACACACACACAGAGTTAAAAGGCCGTCTTTGGCGCCACCTAGAGGTCTTTCAGTGATACCACACAGAAGCACGTTGAGGGACAGGAAGTGGCGTGAAGGGACAGGAAGTGCAGCAGAGAGGAGGTGCAGGAGCAGGAAGTGACACGGCGGCTTTGATGGAATCAACAGAGGGAAACATCTGGAGTCACCTGACCACTGCAGACCAGGAGGAGGAGGGGGGAGGGGGTGGGGGCGGGTGAGAGAGCAAGAGAGCGAGAGAGAGAAAGAGAGAGAGAGAGAGAGCCTACCCTTCCCAAAGAGGAGGTGGAGGGAGAGGAGGAGGAGGAGGAGGGCTGCAGGAGGCTCTGCTGGGAGGAGGAGCAAGAGGAGGCGTCTTTCTGCAAGAAGATGCCGGCCGACGCCGAGGTCATGTGATAGACGTGCTCAAAGTTGGAGGGGGGAGAGATGAGGGCGTGACGGGAGGAGGAGGAGGAGGGGGAGGGAGAGGGGGAGGGGGTGAAGGCTGTGACATCACCAACCTGGGAGGAGGAGGAGCAGGAGGAGGAGCAGGCGGAGGGGGAGCAGGAGGAGGAGAGAAGAGAGGAGGAGTCAGTGTGATGAGCAGTCACAGGGAGGAGGAGGAGGAGATCATGCAAGGGGAGGGGGGGCGTGGGGGGGTGAGAAGGTGGGAGGAGTTACCAGGGGGAGGTCCATGAGGACCTGCTTGCCGTCGCCTGGTCCCATGTGAGCCACGTGGTTGAAGTTGGTGGGGTTGGAGATCATCCTGGAGCGAAGCTCCGGGTCCCTCAGCATCTCCCTGACACACACACACACACACACACACACACACACACACACACACACACACACACACACACACACACAGGTTGCTGGCTGTCCCAGGGTGGGGGAGGGGGTGAGGGGGCGTGTCCCTGCCAGCGAGCTGCTCTCTGATTGGTCACCTCCTCTGCTGCAGTCGCTCCTCCTCAGGAACCTTGAAGAGGAACTTCCTCTTGCTGCGCGTTCGAACCATCAACTTCCTGCTGTGATCCGACGTGTCCGGGATGGTGAGGTCTCCCTCTGTGTGTGAGAACCAATCAGCTGTTAGCCTCCGAGGAGGAGGAGGAGGAGGAGGAGGTGGGGGCGGGGCCGGTGAGGTGGGCGGGGCCTGACCTGAGGAGGCGTTGCTGAAGTAGAGGAGTCGAGGAGGTTCGGAGCTCAGCAGGTTCAAGGTTCCCTCCAGGTTCAGGGGTCGGATCTGAGGGGTGAGACGGGTGAGACGGGTGAGACGGCTGAGCTCTGATTGGCCCGGCGAGGCGCCGTGCTGCGTCCTGATTGGCCACCTTGCGGAGGGAGATGGTCTGGATCCACTCTGCCGTGTGGATGTCGAAGACGTCCACGCCGTAGTCGCTGTAGACGCTGAGGTGGGAGGAGTTGGAGCCTGGAGACAGACGGGGAGAGACAGCGTGAGGCGGGTGGCTGCCGATTGGCCGGCTGATCTCGGGGGGGGGGGGGGGCGGGGACCTACTGCAGGCCAGCGGCGTGGCGGGCCACATCAGCTCCAGCGTGCGGGAGCGGCGGCCCTGGTTGTCCACGTAGACGCCCAGCTGGCTGAAGCACAGCAGCAGCTCGGCTCCGCCCACCTCCAGGGCGTGCAGGGCGTCCAGGGGCACCTGGGCCAGGAAGGCCAGCGACGGGTCGGCGGGGCTCACCAGGCTCACGGGCGACGACTCCCCCTGCAGGGCCAGCAGGGCGAAGCCCGACGGGTAGCCCACGCACAGCCGCTCCCGCACCATCCCCAACCACTGCACCACCCCTGGAGCCTGCACCTCCCACAGCTTCCTGTAGTGGGGCTTCGACCTGGTGATCTCGTAGCACTGCACCTGCAGGAGGAGCAGGAGGAGCAGGTTAAAGAGGGAGGAGACAAGGCGGGGGATTGCGAGGAGAGGAAAGAAGAGGGGGCGGGAACCAAGGGAGGAGGGGGTGGAGACAAGTTGAGGTGGGGGCGGGGCCAATGGGGAGGAGACATGAGAAGAAGGGGTTCGGTCGAGGGGGCGGCGTCAGGAGGAGGATGGGGCAGAGGCGAGGGGGCGGGGTCAGAAGGAGAGGCCAGGGGGAGGAAGGGTCAGTGTCAAGGAGAGGGGGCGGGGCCAATTGGAAAATGGGACCGGGGCAATATGAGGAGGGGCGGGGTCAAGACTCTGGGGGACCAAGCAACCAATCAGGTGGGACCTTGGCTCGGTTGGTGGGCTCACCTGGCGCTTGACGGCGGCCAGCAGGCAGGCGGGGCCTCCGGGCTTCAGCTGACCTGAGGTCAGCGCCTGGCAGCTCTTGGTCTCCGGCAGCTTGATGTCAATGGAGGCCTCGGCGCCCTCTAGCGCCCCCCACGAGTGCAGGTGGACTTGGCGGCTGCGGCCGCACAGCAGCGCCACCATCTTCTCCCGGGGGATCAGGTCGATCTGGTAGATCTTCTTATTGTCGGCCGCCCGCACGATCACTGGAGAGACAGAGGGGGGGGTCAGGTGGGGTCAGGTGGGGTCAGGTCAGGTGACCATCAGCCCGTCTGTCTGTCTCACCGTCTCTGGTCACCTCCACCACAAACAGGCCGTCCTCGGTTCCCAGGGCGATCCTCTCCCGATCTGCACAGCAGAAGAAGAAGAAGAAGAAGAAGAAGAAGAAGAAGAAGAAGAAGAAGAGTCAGGTTGGATGAAGCCTGGCTGAATGGCGGGAGCTCACTGGCGCCACCTACCAATGATGGCGGCCGACAGCGTGGTCTTGATGATGGGCAGCGAGGCGTCGTAGGCCTCGTGCAGGACGTGCACGGGCCGGTTCCTCAGCAGGTTCTTGCTCAGGAGGCTCTGCAGGCTCTCCAGGATCCTCACCCAGCGCTTCTTCTCCACCTCGCTCTCCGCCAGCACCAGCAGGGACACGGCCGACAGCTGCGAGATCAGCTGAGAAGACGTCACCTGGAGAGGGAGGAGCAGAGTGGAGGCGGTGAGGGGCTGGGCTGGAGGTCAGGGGTCAAATGAAGTGGTGGAAGGGTCCTCTTACCCTGAAGATACAGGGGATGTCCTTCCTGGTGGCGTGGATCACGTCCGACGCCAAGACGGAGCTGACAGAGAAATCTTCGTCTCTGGAAGCAAACACAGGCAGGTCAGTGGGCACACAGGTTCCACAAGGTTCCACAAGGTTCTGGAAGAGCTTCAGAGGAGCTGCAGAAGGTTCTGGAAGAGCTTAAGACCTTCAAGAAGCCTTGTGAGGAGCCTGACCCTCTGACCCCGACCTGATCCGAGGCTCCTCGGGGAGCAGCTCACCTGAGGTCCAGCACCAGACTGGCCACCACCCCCGGCTGGGTGGACTTCCCCTCGGGGACGTCGTACATGAAGAGCTTGCAGTCCGAGACCACAGCGAAGGCCCGCTGCCAGCCCTTCTTCACACCGCTGGGCTTTGGGATCTGGCGAGGAACATGTGAGGGAACATGTGAGGGAACATGTGAGGGAACATGTGAGGAACCAGCAAGGAACCAGCAAGGAACCAGCAAGGAACCGGTGTCAGTGAGGGAACGGTGCTCCTCCGCCACCACCACACTCACCCTGACGTAGCCCTTGTAGGCGGTGCCGATGCCTCGCTGCACGTCGATGCCCTGCGGCCTCTTGGCCTGCTCCGCTGGGATTGGACAGACCAGAGGGGCGTGGTCTTTGCAGGAGACGTGGCAGATGAAGGAGCAGACTGTGGAGGAAGACGACATCATGATCATCAGCATCGTCATCTCAGGTGTGTGTGTGTGTGTGTGTGTGTGTGTGTGTGGTGGTGGTGGGCGGGGCTACCTTCGCAGGCGAAGCCCTGGCGGCTGAGGCCCACCATGAGGGAGGAGCAGTGGGTGCACTGGGTGGGGCTGGAGAAGCTCTTGATGCTCAGCTGGTGAGGTTTGGGCTGAACACACACACACACACACACACACACACACGGCGGTCAGTTAGTGGTGACCACACACACACACACACACACACACACACACACACACACACACACACACACACACACGCACACACACGCGGTGGTGACATCATCAGGGGACGCTCACCTTTGGCGTGGTCAGCGCTGAGCTGTGGGCGGTGGGGGAGGGGCTTGTGGGGAGCGAGGCAGGCTTCACTTCCTGTGCAGAGAGGAGAGACAGTCAGAAGAAGATTCTCCAGGGGGTGGAGTTAGTTGGCGCTGGCGGTGGAGTCGGACCTCGTGCTCGGAGGAGGCGGCGGCCGATGGCGAGGGGGGCGTGGTCCCAGACTTCTGGGGGGCGGAGTCCATGTCGGCGGGCTGCGGTCGAGGGAGAGAGAGAGCGACGGACAGGTGAGAGAGAGACAGGACGGCGCTGCTCTGAGGTCAGGGAGGGAAGTGATGATGTCATCCTTCACAGACACGGACGATGGCTGTGATTGGCCAGTCCAAAGCTCCTCCTCCTCCTACTGTTTAGACCCCGCCCTCCCACCGAGGACTTTTACAAATGACGTGAGAAATGTGGCGGCGTGCTGACGACGACTAGACAGACGCCACGATGGGCGGGGCCACCCGTCTCCACACAGGAAGTGGCTTGGGCTCCAGTCAGCCAATCGCATCATCTCTCATTCACTGCTTTCAAATGACCTCGGGCCACTTCCTGTTGTAGACGCCACCGCTGAGGACACACACACCCACTGATGGGGTCCGAGCCCAGCTCTCTGCTGCCCCCTGGAGGACGTTCTCCTCCGAAGGTTCACCTCTGTCTGATTGCACCACTGGAGCCCCTAGATGGCGCTAATCTCTGTTAAGGTTGGAGGACTTCCTGAATGGTGATGCGCTCAGGTGACCGAAGGCTTGGGAGGAGCGAGTTGTTGTGGGTGTAATGAGCGCAGACGGCCAGCAGGGGGCTCAGAACAAACACATGGCTGTTAGTGACAAACTGGTGCAGACAAACACGTTGTGTTGCGCCGAAGACGACAACAGCAGAGCCGATCATCAGGTCATGTGATCTGGAGATGAAGATGAAGAGCGTTGGAGCCACTGCAGGTCACATGGTCTCCTGACTGCTGCTAAACAGGGCTAGGCTAGGCTAGGCTAACTATTGTTAGAGCCCTTTAAGACGACCACTACTGCTGCTGTTTTTCATCATGTGACTGGTCACTGATCATGTGACTGGCGGCGCCTCGAAACGTGGTGTCGCCCGGCGGTGGGCGGAGCTTCGATCTGTTGCTACTGCAGCGCGTCTATGGCTACTGTTAGCGGCAGAGCTAGCTGCCCAGATGGATTGTGGGTAAGGACGAATGGCGGTCGGTACACAGAGGGATTGTGGGCCGGCTGGTCGGGTGCAACTTACTTCTTCCCAGAGAGCGAGCAGCGAGGAGGCGGAGCAAAGCGACGCCTCAAATGTGTGCGGAGAGAAACAAACGACAGCTTCAGACACTCACAGCGGAGTGACATCATCATCATCATCATCATCATCATCATCATCGACATCATCATGTGACCTGAACCGGCACTGTTCCAGGCTCACTGATGGAAACTGATGCTGTTACACAACAGCTGACTGGTTGATATCAACAAAGACTAGCACACAGTGTGTTAGGGAAACCAGGAGGGGTGAGTCAGACAGACAGACAGAAAGTCAGACAGACAGACAGACAGGCCAAGAGGAGAGGGGTGAGACAGGTGTGACGGGGTGAGTGACAGGTGACTCACTCTGAAGGTGAGGTCAGGAGCCAGAGGAGACGTGTTGAAATACTCAAAGATGGAGTCCTGGAAGTCTGGAAGGTTCATCCCTGCAGACAGACAGACAGGTGAGTGTGAGACAGGTGAGTCGGTGAGTCTCACCAGGCTCCTGGGGGGAGTCTCACCTTTATCAGAGCGGCTTCGACTCTCCTCCACCTCCTTCTTCATCCCCTCCATCTGCTCACCCATCTCCCTGCTCCTCTCCTCAGAGTCCCTCAGCTTACTGCACACACACACACACACACACACACACACACACACACACACACACACACACACACACACACACACACACACACACACACACACACACACACACAGGTGAGAAGGGGCGGGACTATGGGTCTGACTGACTATGGGTCTGACTGATCTCATCCTCCCAGGTTGACCTCTGACCTCTCCAGGCTGATGTTGGCTGCCTTGACCTTGCGCAGCTCCTCCTGGACCAGCTGCTTGGCTCTGATCTCTGCGTCCAGCGCCGACTGCAGCTCCAGGCGGGCCGACATGTCCAGCTTCTGGCTGCGACGCACCTTCCACAGGGGGTCCTGCAGGGGGCAACAGAGAGCCGGCCACGGCTGGTCAGTGGCTGAGCCCACGCACCTGGACCAGGCAGGGCGCCAGGTCCCCCACCCCCTCCGACCCCGGGAGCAGCCAGCCAATCAGAGAAGCCGATGACATCTGATGATGAACGAGGCCACGCCCCCTCCCAAAGCAGTTATGCGACTGTGCATCCGATTGACTTGAGATCAACGATCAGACGCCTTGAAATCAATTCAATTGTCTTGATGATTGACAGACGACATGCGAGCTGACAGCCATGCGGCGGGGGATCCTGATTGGCTGCAAACTGGGGGGGGCCGTCCCACTCACCCTCCTGTCCCCACCAATGAGAAGCCAGGGCTTCTTAGGAGGTGTGGCCACACCTGAGTCAGTCTGACGCAGCAGATTGGAAGAAACATGAAGACAGACGATATCGCAGCACTGTGTGTGTGTGTGTGTGTGTGTGTGTGTGTGTGTGTGTGTGTGTGTGTGTTTTACCAGGGGTCTGGTCCCCAGGCTGGAGCTGCGCAGGGTGTCCAGCTCCTCGGTCATCTTGGTGGCCAGGGCCTGAAGGTAGCCCCGGGCGTCCTTCTCATCGCTCACCCTGCACACACACACACACACACACACACACACACACACACACACACACACACACACACACACACACAGGAGTTGAAGTGAGACTGCCCCCTGCTGGAGGATGGAAGAGCCGGGCGTGGCAGGGGGAACTGACCACTGGATGATCTCAGCGATCTGCGCCTCCCAGTGGGCCACGCTCTCCTTCTTGGAGGACAGGTCCTGCAGCTCGTCCTCCAGCTGCCGGTTCTGGGCCGTCAGATTGTCCACGAAGGAGCAGAGCTGAGGGACAGGAGAGCGGGAGGACACTGAGCACGTGCGGCACCACCCCCCGAGGTCAAAGGTCAGAGGGTGGACGTGACCCACCTTGTCCGTCTCTGCCGTCAACTTGCGGTTCTCCTCCGTCAGCAGGATCTTCTCCCGCTCGTGCTTCTCCTTCAGAGCTGCGACGGCTTCGTCCATCTCCGTCTGCCTGCAGGGACCGCAAGACCTGGATCAGCTGAGGCCACCTGGACTCACCTGGCCCTCCGCCAGTCTGGGTCTCAGCTGGCCCTGGGTCCAGGACTCAGACCTGGCCCTGGGTCCAGGACTCACCTGTCCCTCTTGTCCTTGTCCAGCTTGTCCCGCAGCTGCAGCAGCTCCTTGTTGGCGGCCAGCTGTGAGCCCTCGGACTCCTGCAGCTCCTTGCGGAGGTTCTTGAGCTCCGAGGAGTGGGTGGAGTCCTTCCTCAGGAGCTCCTCCTCGTAGAACAGGACTTTCTTGTCCAGCTCCGCCTTCATGCGGGACAGCTCCTGGTGAGACTCGGCCCCTCCGGCGGCGGTGCCGCGACCCTGCAGGGACTGACAGCAGAACCACGTTCCTACACTTGGAACCACCACGGAGGAGATGCTGGATCATCACGGTGTGTGTGTGTGTGTGTGTGTGTGTGTGTGTGTGAGACAGAGACCTTGAGGCCCTCCAGCTCCACCTCCAGCTGCTTGGAGTAGACCTCGCTGTGCTCCCTCAGCTTCTTCTCCTTGGAGGCCTCGGCCTTGGAGTCGTCCAGCTGAGCCTCCAGCTGAGAACCAACACAACACAACTTTTATTGTGAAAGTCTGACACTCACTTCCTGTTTAAAGGGCGTCAATAACACACAGCGCCACAGCTCAACACCACAGCTCAACACCGTGTGCCAGGTCTGAATGCCTATACTGCCCCCTGGTGGTTAAGAGGAGAACTACATCTGAAATCATCAAGTCATACACAACACACGGAGCTCTCACCTCCTTGCGGTTCTTCTCGGTCTTGCGGATCTCCTGCCTCATGGCGTCCATCTTCTGCAGGAGGCCGTCCATCTCCTCCTCCTTGTCCCGCAGCTGACGGGACAGACGCTGCTTGGACGAGCGCAGGTCGGCCATCCGCTCCGACAGGTCCGAGAACTCCTGCAGCGCCAGCTTCCTCTGCGAGTGGGCCTCCTTCAGCTCCTTGGTCTGGCTCCTCAGGCGCTCCAAGGCCTCGCTGAGCTGCTGCTCACGCAGGAGGAGGAGAAGGAGAAGCAGGAGATGGAAGTGGAGGTGTAGGAGGAGGAGAGGAAGAGGAGAAGAAGAAGGGGCAGATGGAGGAGGAGGAGGAGGAGGAGGAGGAGAAGGTCAGAGGTCGTGGCTCAGCTCCAGGCCTCCTCATGGTTCTCCTGACGGAGCTTAGCTACCTTGTGGACGTCGTCCTTCTCCTGCCGCAGCGACTTGACCTGCTTCTCCAGCGTCCTCAGCTTGGAGGCGGAGCTCTCGTAGTCCTGACGGAGCGTCACCGCCTCCTCCAGCTGGTGCTCCAGCCTGTCAGAGTCTACCCCAGCACACACACACACACACAAACCTGTTGGTCCACCATCACCACCACCACAGTGACCCCCAGTGACCCCCGGGTGACCTCTGACCTGCCAGCTTCTTCTTCAGCCGCTCGATCTCCTCGTTGAGCTTCTTGATCTCCTTGTCCCGGCTCAGGGTTCCTCCTCGGCCCGGCGCCTGCAGCGCCTGGGTGGACTCTGCACAGCCAGGAGGTCAAAGGTCAGGACTAGCAGAGGGAAGAACAGCCTGGATCCTCCTCTTCCTCTTCCTCCTCCTCCTCCACCTCCACCTCACCTTGCAGCTTGCGGTTCAGCTCCTGCTTCTCCTGCTCCAGCCTCCGGATCCTCTTCTCAAAGAGCGCCACCTCCTGGCCGCCGGCTCCGCCCTCCTCCACCTGCAGGGGGCCTGGCACCGCCCGGCTCACGCTGCCGCCGTCGGCAAAGCAGCTGCCGGTGGTGAAGGTGAAGCCCACGAAGGGGAGGTGCTGCCCGGTGAAGCCAGTGTGGGAGGTGGGGGGGGTGATGTCCTGCAGGGGGCGACAGAGAGACATAGAGTCAGCGAGTCAGAGAGTCAGAGAGTCAGAGAGTTAGAGTGTCAGAGTGTCAGAGTCAGCGAGTCAGCGAGTCAGAGTCAGAGAGTCAAAGAGTCAGAGTCAGAGTAGGAGAGTCAGAGAGTGGCAGGTGGGAACGCTGGGAGCCTGAAGGCGCCCCCCCACCACCATCCCTTGCCCCCCTGCCCCCCTGCCCCCCTCCCTAACCCCCTAACCCCTCTCTCACCGGGTTCTTGAGGACGTCGTCGTCCACGTCGAAGTTGGAGGTGTCGGTGGGCGAGGACACGTCGGGGATGTAGGGGGCCTCGGCGCTGCGGATGTTGTCCCAGTCGATGCCGCTGAAGAAGGCGTGGCTCTTGAAGTCGGAGATGCCGTTGAGGCCCAGGCGGCGCTCCCGGGAGCAGAGCAGCCGCTGGATCAGGTCTTTGGCGTCCTCCGACACGTCACTCACGTGGGAGGGGAACTGGAAACGCTCCTGAGAGAGAGAGAGAGCGGAAAAAACACCACAGAAGAAGAAGCAGAAGAAGAAGTGAGCGACGGTAAAGAGGGCAGGACGGCTTCACTTTTAGAAAACAGGAAGTGGGACGAGAGCCTGGAGACGAGCAGACCTGGAAACACACACACACACACACACACACACACACACACACACACACACACACACACACACACACACACACACACACACACACACACACACACACACACACACACACCTCGTGGTTCATGATCTTGCCGTAGGTCTCCACCAGTGACTCGGCGTAGAAGGGCGTCTCCCCGTACAGCATCTCGTACATGCAGACCCCCAGGGACCACCAGTCGCACTCGGGTCCGTAGCGGCCCATCCCGTCCTCCATGGCCTGCAGGATCTCTGGGGAGATGTAGTCCGGCGTGCCCACCGCCACCGACGACTGCACCTGGAGCCACGGAGAGAGAGAGAGGACTGACCAGGAGCTCCGAGACCACCCGGACCACCACCAGGATCACCACCCGCACCACCAGGACAAGCCAGTCTTACCGTGCCGTCCTCCATCATCCGCAGGCAGGAGCCAAAGTCGGCCAGTCGGATGTGACCGTTGACGTCCAGCAGGACGTTGTCGGGCTTGATGTCTCTGCAGGACGAGAAGACAAAAGCACAGAAACCATAAAAGGGGTGGAGCTAACAGCTACTTCCTGGTCCCCTGGTAAGACCACGCCCACTATAGAGAGGAGGAGGAGGCTGAGCTGCTGAGTCACCACAAATGAATCGACTGAAGCAACACACACACACACACACACACACACACACACACACACACACACACACACACACACACACACACACACACACACACACACACGACAGGAAGGAAGGCTGGACAGGACATAACTACGTTTCCCAGAGGACACTGCAGCCAGAGAGGAAGGGGTTGCTTCCTGTGACCTCACTCACTCACTCACAGGGTCGAGCGCAGCCCCGGCGACGCCCACCAGTGTGACCAGTACCTGTGGATGTAGTTGTGCTGGTGGATGGAGTGGATGGCCAGCACCATCTCAGCCACGTAGAACTTGGACATGTCCTCCGGGAGGCGGTCCTCAAATTTACTGAGCAGGGTCAGCAGGTCGCCGCCCACATAGTAGTCCATCACCAGGTACTGCAGAGGAACAGGGGAGAAAGAACATGAGCACCGGTGGTGGCGCCCCCTGGTGCTGGGACTGACTAGGACGTTGTCGTCCTCCAGCAAGTCAGAGAGTCAGAGGATGAGAATCAGAGAGTCAGAGAGTCAAGAGGATCAAAGAGTCAGAGAATCAGAACCAGAGTCAGAGAATCAGACGATCAAAGAGCGTTGGAGAGCCAGAGAGTCGGAATCAAAGAGTCAGAGAGTGAAGACAATCAAAGAGACAGAGAATCAGAGTCAGAATCAGAATCAAAGAATCAAAGAATCAAGAGGCTCAAAGAGTGTAGGAGAATCAGAGAGTCAGAGAATCTGAATCAAAGAGTCAGAGAGCCAGAGAGCCAGAGAGCCAGCGCCCCCTGGTGGTGGTACTGACCAGGAAGTTTTCGTCCTGGAAGGCGTAGTGCAGCGTGGTGATCCACTGGCTGTCTCCTCGCACCAGGACGTCCCGCTCCTCCCGGAAACACGCCGTCTGCACGACAGCGTCACAGGCGGTCACAACTTCACCGTCGCACCTTGATGACATCATCAGCGCGGGACAGACTCACCTCGGCCCTCTTCAGCATCTCCCACTTGTTGAGGATCTTCATGGCGTAGACCTGCTCCGTGTGCTTCATCTTCACCACGGCAACCTGGAGGAGGGATCGGGAGGGGGTTTATGATGTCACAAAGGGCACCGACACCTCTCCTAGGTTAATGACCACCTCCCCGAGCCGGGTCTTGGCTCCTCCCCCTCGTTTTCTGCCTCACAAGCATGCAGAAGGTCCGACATAACGCTGCTTGTTTTGTTTTGCTTGTTTTTAGCAGGGGGCTGCAAACAGCGGGCTAAATGATGACGACGAACTAGCCTAGCGACTGGAAGGCCCGAACCGCCGTGGTCATGTGATCACAGCACATGTTTATCCTGAGGACCGGCTCAACCTTGTACAGTCTCACACACACCTCTGTGTGTGTGTGTGTGTGTGTGTGTGTGTTGGTAGCCCCAGGCAACAGGCAGGTGTGGCTGCGACACACCTTTCCTCTGGTATGAAGACAATGTGTGCGCACGCACACACACACACACTTTGTCCACCAGACCCCAGTGTGTGTGTGTGTGTGTGACACGATGTCAGAACAGTGAACAGCGCCATTAGCAGGCTGGACGTTGTGGGCGGGGCAGCAACAGCTATGTGAATCTCTCTCTCTCTCTCTCTCTCTCTCTCTCTCTCTCTCTCTCTCTCTCTCTCTCTCTCTCTCTCTCTCTCTCTCTCTCTCTCTCTCTCTCTCTCTCTCTCTCTCTCTCTCTCTCTCTCTCTCTCTCGACAGGAAGTGTTTCCACTTAAACGTGGCGGTGCATTTCCTGTTTACAGTGCGCTGCTTCCTGTCCTCTTCCTGTGTGCTTCCCACAGGAGGAGTCGACGACAACAGAAGCCTGCAGGCTGCAGAGGGAGACTGTCAGCCAATCAGCTGACAGGTCTCCTGTCAGCCAATCAGCTGACAGGTCTCCTGTCAATCATTAACAAGCCCCGCCCCCTAACCCTGGATTAAAGCAGCCTCTGTGTGCAGGCAGGCGACCGAAAAACTGCGATTGTGTTACCGCCGCAGCCTCCGGCAGTCGCACAAACACAGCTGGAAGCCGATTGGAGCTTCTCTGATAGTCTGGAAAAGGGGGGCGGAGCCTCGCGACACCAACTTCCTGGGCCAGCCGAGGACTTCCTCCCAGCGAGGAGTCCGAGTCACGGAAACACTGGCGTTTCCCTTACAGTGCCGACTACTTCCTGTTTGTTGTGCGCAGGGCGGGGCAGGGGAAGCGGTCGGCCGTAAACAGGAAGTGGCTCTTACCTCGCCAAAGGCTCCTCGTCCAATCACCTTCAGCATCTCAAAGTCGTCGCGGTGGAGCCGCATGTCCTTCACCGTGCTGGTGAACGGCTTGACTGAGGGAGACACAACAGACAGAGACCATCAGTCAGTCAGTCAATCAATCAGACAGTGCATCAATCAATCATCATCATCATCAGCAAGCAGCCGACCAATCACAGCCAATCAGGAACCAATCAGACACTGTCACACACACACACACACTGAGCTACTGCGAGATGATTGAGGGGCATTAGGACCCTGTAGAAAACCTGGCCCTTCATCCATCTTTTATTTATCTGCTCAGATTTTATCTGGGTCACACACACACACACACACACACACACACACACACACACACACACACACACACACACACACACACACACACACACACACACACACACACACACACACGTGGCAGTAGGTTGATTATAGGATGTGACGGTGGCTGACGAGCCGGGGGGCGGGGCTAAATTCTGCCAGGTGACAGCCAATCAGAGGCTGAGAGCCACCTGCAGCCGGTGGCGGCCGATGCTTCACCAGGTGGCCAGCAGGGGGCGACCAGTTCGTCAGGTAGGGGATGTGGGCGGGGCCACGACCGACCAGCCCCCGGCTTCGGATGACATCATCGGGACGCAACGGCGTTTTGGCTCCACAGTGACCTTTGACCTGCTACATCATTAACGCCAAGATGGCTAAATGATGAACCCAACTATTATCATGAAGTGTCACATGACCATTAGCATGATGCAGAGGTGTGAGAGATCAGAATGTGTGTGTGTGTGTGTGTGTGTGTGTGTGTGTCCTGCCAGGTCTCACCTGTGTTTACAGGTAAACACGGCACCTGTGCAGGTCGCCAGCCAGGCAGAGTGGAAAAGTTTCCACCAGGGACGACGGGACAGTGAGGGCCAGCGAGACCCAGTGAGACCAATTCTGGTTCCGGAACTGCAGAACTGGACCGCAGGACGATTATTTATAGAGACGTGGAAGTGGAACGCGGCTGAATGTAGGCCAGCGAGGGGCGGAGCCAACTCTCACCAGGAAATTAACCACAAACTGTCTGAATCCGAGGCAGGGGGCGCCAGACGAGATCAATACATCAGGGATCAATAGAGCGATGAGAGGGTTTCCACCGGCTGGAGCTCACCACCAGGAGACCAGGAGACCAGGAGAAGGCCCCCCTAGAACCTGCTGGTACCTTCCAGAGAGCACGTGGAGCAGACCCAGTCCTGACCTCACACACCCTGGTTGGTCACCAGATCCATCTCCACCCAACTGACTCCACATCACTGAGGGCCTTCACTGCAGGAGCCCAGCTGGTTGTCAAAACCTCCAAAACCTCCCAGGATGAACCTTCAATCTAAAACCTGGGACCTCTCGAACCTCACAAGACACAAATGTGACATGATCCTCCGGGACCTTCTGCTCCTCCCAGCAACCCCCTGAGATGTTCAGAACCTTCCAGATAGGTTCTGGGGGTATCAGCATGTGTAGCAGGGTCAGTAGTAAAAGAACGAGCAGCAGAACCAGAACCAGAAGCAGTAACCCCCCAAAAAACCTCCCAGGATGAACCTTCAATCTCAAACCTGGGACCTCTAGAACCTCACAGGACATGTGACATGATCTTCCAGGACCTTCTGCTCCTCCCAGCAACTCCCTGAGATGTTCTGGGGGCGCCACAGGGTGGTGTATGTTCTTGTATCACTAATACAAGAACCACGAGCAGAACCAGAACCAGTAGCAGCAGCAGCTTCTTACCCCAGTCCAGGAAGTCGTTGACGTGCTTCTCCCTCTTGAGCGGGGACTGGGAGCACTCGGCGGTGAAGCAGAGCAGCAGGTCCAGCAGCGCCTCCACGCTCAGACAGCCGGCCTCCTTCTGCTGCAGCAGCAGCTCCTCCAGCCGCTTCAGGCGGACCTGGGCCGACATGGTGACCCGCAGGAGTCCGGAGCCAAGCCCCCCGGTTCCGGACAGCAAAGCTCGCCGCACCGCCCGAGAGAAACCCTCCGCCCCGGCTGCGCTTCCTGCCGAGTCGTGCCCAGCTCAGCCCTGCTAGCCGCGGCTAGCTCGTTAGCTCCGGGAGAACATTCCCGACATTTTGAGCCGCCTGGGTGTCGCCGTGTCTCCGCCGCCGGCGCCGCGGTCGCTCCGTGTCCGTCGAGTGTGGCTCAGTCCGCGGGGCCAGCGGCCCTCCGCCGTCCGCAGCGGCTCCTAATCCCGCCGAACCGGGACTTTGCTTCTCGGGAAATCGGGACGTCGCTTCGGATGGGTCGTCGACTCGCTCAGCTCAGCTCAGCTTGGCCGCCGCCGCCGAAGCCGAAGCCGCAGCTCCATGTCCTCCCGGTCGGTGGTGTGTCAGCTCGGGTACTCGTCCCGGGGCTCCGGCACGGACTCGACCTCGACCGCAAGCACCGAGAGCACCGCGGGGCTGCGCAGCGGGGGATTAGCGAGGCTTTTTGGGCACTTTGGGCTGCCTGCCGGTGTGGCTGCTCGCTGGGAATATGGCTGAATCCAGATCGGATCACTCGGAGCGAGTTCGAGACTTTTCCATGCACTTCCGGTCGGCCACAGTTTCACAATAAAACAGCCAACCTGCCCCACTTTTCCGGCAGGGATTAGAACAGGAGTCACCAACCGTTTTATGAGAGCTACTTCATGTGTCCTGAGTCATATGAAGGGCTACCAGTTTGCTAGACTCTCCTGAAATAACAAACTCTCCGAGTTAGATATTATTATAAATGATACTCATCTATGTGAAGACAATTATCAAGTTAATGAGTTCTCAATAATTATCAGCAATGACTTAACAAGGTTGGATAAAACTGAATTTTAGACGCAGTTCAACAAGTTGTGCAACTTTTCAAACAGGCTACTATAATGTGGTCCTCGGGGGCACCACGTTGTTGACCCCTGGATCAGAACGTCCGTTTTAGAATCAACGAGATCAAAGTGGTACAAGAATCTAAAAAAAGCGTCATGTGATGAGTCAAAGTTTTTTGTAATTTTATAAATGATGCAACAACATTTACGGTATGTGACACCATAGATAGATAGATAGATAGATGGATGAACTTTATTGATACCAACTTAGAAAACTCACTCTGCTGTTGCAGCACAAAAAACAAACAAACAAAACTACACAACAGTCACTAGAAGTGACTTAAAATAGACCAAAAGATCAAGAGCGAGATGAGCAAAAGGCCGTCACTCAGTTGCGTAGAAAAAAAACAAAACTTTAGTGCAATATTTGCCGTTGAGTCCTTGGAGAAGTCCAGAACTCTCTCTGTGACACAGCGGGGAAGAGTTCCAGAGGGCAACGTCTCCTGGACGACACCTCTGGATTTTCCTTTCACATCAGCAGCTGGTTCATCATGATTAAACAGGATCATATTCATTGAAAGAGAGACAAATATGAGCTGTGCACAATCCGGTTACAAGAAATAGATCAGCAAACAACCAATCAACATCAATCAACATCAATTCACAAAGGAAGAACAGAACCGATGACTTTATTACTGATTATTGAGAAATAAATGTCTTGTTAGTTTTTTACAGTCATGCCCCATAACGTGTTAAAAACACGTCTGAAATGTTTCAGAATTCCACATGGATGTTTCTAAAGTTAGCGTTGTCTGACTGAGTTCACCAAATATTTACGCAGATTCGGAATCACACACAAACGTAAAAGTAACAATATTGAGAAATGACACTGTTGAAAAAAGAAGAAAAACTTGAAATTTCGCTTTCTTTTATTTTGAAGGGTCAAATCTCCCCACCGGAAACCAACGCTTGCTGTTTGGTGCGCGCGTGACTCACCTGTCCGTCGCTCCCTGAGGAACACAGACGCCCCGCCTTCCCACACCGGAAAGCCTGGAATCGTGACGTCATGCCGTGATTGACAGGAGCCGGGAGCGACTGGTACCGCCCTCAGTGACATCATCACAGAGCGTGTTTGTTTGTCAAAACGGCCTCGTCTCACCCAGAGCGAGTCCAGTGGAGCTGTGGCTCCACAGATAGACAGATAGATAGATAGATAGATAGACAGATAGACAGATAGAAAGATAGATATATGGATAGATAGATGGATAGATAGTTAGATAGATAGACGGATAGACAGATATATGGATAGATAGATGGATAGATAGTTAGATAGATAGACGGATAGACAGATATATGGATAGATAGATAGACAGAAGGATAGATAGATAAATAGAGAGATTGTAAATGATGAAATAAGTTTAAAAACGGCTATCAACACAATAAAGAGCACATTAATGCATAACAAATAAATATATTTCATAAACATTTGTATATATTTGAATTTTTCTTTCATCCACACAATCTGAAACAGCTGGAACAGAAATCTGACCTCCTTAACTTATGATGATAAAATATAGAGTTCAGCATTTCTAACAGTATTTAACTCAATCGAAAATAAAGAACTAAAAAAAAACACACCAAATAACTAAAGTTAAATAGAAACAAATAAAATTTAAACTTGATTAAAACTGTAAACAACGACAAAATAAACAACAAAAAAAAAAAAATCATATTTATTTAAAGAAAAACAGATTACATCATTAGAAAGACAACATAATCAGCCGGAGATAAACAGTGCCAGGCTCCCGGCCAGACGGACGTGACGTCACCACACGGGCTCACAAGCAGGAGATGCGACTCGCCTCCTTGTGGCTGACCGTGGTCAGCTCTCTGCTGACCCCCAGTGGCCGCCGTCAGAAGCTCCTGACACACTGATGGACTGCAGCAGCTGCTGCTGCTCTGGAAATCAGGGTTTGCGAGTCCTGAGTTCACACTGAGGGGGTCATGTGACGTGTCCTGAGAGCAGCCAGTGGGTGTTGAGTTGAGTGGACAGGAAGTGATGCAGTGGTGTCGGTGGCGTGGGCCCAGTCCTTCTGCTGCTGCTCCAGCTGGCAGGTGGAGATTTCTGCGCTAGGCTGATTAGCTGTAAGCAGATTAAAGGTGCAGGTCAACAGACGACACAACGCTCTTCTTCTTCTTCTTCTTCTTCTTCACCATCTTTTTCTTCGTCTGCTGCTGCTGCTCTCCGGCGTCGCAGAGCTGCGGGACGGCGGTGGAGGATGACAGGAGGCGACGAGGGGAGACGGAGCAGCAGCAGCAGCAGCAGCAGCAGCAGCTTCCAGGTGAGCTTGAGGTTCTTCTCCCGTGATGTTCTACTGCTCCAAAGGTGAGCGACGGCTCAGCAGTTGCTGGTTCTGCTGGTCCTGACGGTGGCTGTTGCGATGGCCCCGTGCTGGGCTGGAACCTTCTAGAACCCGACTGGACCTCAGCTGCAGAACTGTGCCCTCTTACTGGGAGATCATTTCAACCGGCTCTCTTCCGAGCCACCGGAAGGTCCATACGGTTCTGTTTCTCAGTGGTCCTGGTCCAAACTCATCAAGGTTTTTTTTTTTTCTATTTGTTTCTTAATCATTTATTTGTTTCACCTTTGACCTTTGTTCCTCCCCTGCAGCGGTCGGTCACTCCCTGGCTGTGTGTCAGAGCTGCTCCACCAAAAATACCTCGATAAGCTCCTTTGGAAGCCTCCGGAGGCCTGCTGGTTCCTCTGAAGAGGGACTCAACCTGACCCCTGACCTCTGACCTCTGATTCCCCCCACGGGACTCTCCATGCGGACCCCTGCAGACCACTAGATCCAGGAACCCGAGGAACCTCGTTATGAGGACTTTCTGAAAGATCTGCTCATGCCTGGGCGCTCCGCGGTGGTGGCAGGAGGTACTGCAGCTTGAGCCCACCGACTCAGATGGTCAGAGGCGAAGGTCGCGGGCGGTCATGGCGGTGGGCAGAGTGACCTTCACCAAGGCAGAGCGGGAGAAGCTGGCTGAGGTCCTCTGCCTGCTCAACTGGGTGTCGGTGGTGACGGGCGGCGTGCTGCTGGGCCTGGGCCTCTTCCTGCGGGCCGAGATCCAGCGGTGGCAGGAAGTGATGTCGAACCAGGAAGTGCTCTACGTGCCGCTGGTGCTGATGGCCACGGGCCTGGCGGCCTGCGGCATCAACTTCCTGGGCGGGAAGATCTGCCTGGACTGCGCCGACGCCAACCGCTTCCTGCGCTGGAAGCTGGTGATGGTTCCCTACGTGGCCTGCAGCTTCTGCTTCACCGCCACCGTCCTGGCGGGGGCGCTGCTGTGCTACAGCGTGCGGGGCCAGCTGGAGGAGTCGCTGCGGCTGGGCCTGAGGAACGCCATGCGCCACTACAAGGACACGGACACGCCGGGCCGCTGCTACCTGAAGAGGACGGTGGACCTGCTGCAGATGCAGCTCCAGTGCTGCGGCAGCGCCGGATACCAGGACTGGTTCCAGGTCCAGTGGGTCAGCAGGCGCTACCTGGACCTGACCAGCGGAGCTGTGCTAGAGTAAGTCCAGGGTCACAACACCTGAAGACACCTGTGTCTCCTCCATCTCCACCATGTGTCTCCTCCATGAGTGTCCTCCACCTCCTCAATACGACTCCCCCACCTCCTCCATGCGTCTCCTCCACCTTCTCAATTCATCTCCTCCACCTCCTCCATGCATCTCCACCGCAACCTTCAAGCGTCTCCTCCATCTCTACCATGTGTCTCCTCCATGCATCTCCTCCACCTTCTCCATCCGTCTCCTCCACCTCCTCAATACGACTCCTCCACCTCCTCCATGCATCTCCTCCACCTTCTCCATCCGTCTCCTCCACCTCCTCAATACGACTCCTCCACCTCCTCCATGCATCTCCACCGCAACCTTCAAGCGTCTCCTCCATGTGTCTCCTCCTCCTCCTCCATGCATCTCCTCCACCTCCTCAATGGGTCTCCTCCACCTCCTCAATGCATCTCCACTGCAACCTCCATTAATCTTCTCCATGCACCTCCTCCACCTGCTCCTCTGTCTGCTCCCTCCTCAGCCGCCTGCGTAGCAACGTGGACGGTCAGTTCCTGGTGGATGGAGTTCCCTTCAGCTGCTGCAGCACCTTCTCTCCTCGGCCGTGCATCCAGCAGCGGCTGGCCGACGGCTCCGCCCACTTCAACTACGACCGCCGGAGCCGTGATCTCAACCTGTGGAGGCGGGGCTGCCACCAGGCGCTGATGGACCACTACACCACCATCATGCAGTCCGTCGGCCTCATCGTGCTCCTCATCTGGCTGTTTGAGGTACTGTGGCCGCCAACGACCTCTGACCTTTGCTCCCCTGCCTGCTAGCTAGCTAACTAAGCGGCTCCCTGGGTCCCTGCAGCTGCTGGTGCTGCTGGGGGTGCGCTACCTGCAGACGGCCATGGAGAACGTGCTGCTGCTGGGCGACCCGGAGCTGCAGTCTGACGGCTGGATCCTGGAGAACAGCCTGGCCCAGACGGCCCGCTACAACCTGCGGGTCATCAAGAACCTGGGCAAGTGCTACCAGGCCGACCAAGACCACGACCCCAACATGGACAGGCAGGAAGCCCCGCCCCCTGCCCTGAAGGTCCACCCCTCGGCCTCCTGATGCATCTCCAGCCTTCAGAGAAGATACCTGCCTTCAGATGGAAGTTTACCTTCTTTTTCCTTCCTTAAAGAATGATAAACGATATCATCAATATTTTGCGTCTTTTTTTGAAACCACATTTGCACTTCTGACGACGTGACAGTGTCATCTGTGAGGCACCTCTGGGCATAAACTGAACAATCCTTTTGAAAAATGGTGCTAAACACAAAAGGTGAGAAGGTTCTTGGAGGAGGTGAGAGCAGCAGAATCACCTCCACCCCCTCCGTCACAGCGCCACCACCTGGTCACTGGGGTGGCTCGGACGCGTGGTGTCAGGTTTCATCCGACCAATCGGAACCTTCTCCATTGTCTCACCACGGGCTAATGTTAGCGTAGCTCTGTTTAGCGTCACATGACCTGAGAAGCTTCGTCTTCTTCTTCTTCTGCCTAATAAACAGCTCAGATTGTGTC
>NW_027466278.1:112500-135000 GCF_046127955.1 Nelusetta ayraudi
ACACGCACGCGCACAGCCTCGTGTTTACTGCCTGTTTGCACATCAACAACCTGCTCGTCCGTATTTGTTTGTTTGTCCGTGTGCGTTCGTGCGTGCGTGCGCACGCACGCACGCACGCGGTCAGGCGACCTTGCGCCGCGTCCTGTCTGCAGGTGCGGACGGACCGACGCGGATTCTGCGCCTCCTCGTCGCCCAATTTTTTTTTTTTTTTGCGCACACGAAACCACCCAAAACACGAGGCGGGGCGGCGGTGACGTCATGTCTTTGACGTGCGCGCGATGGGACAAAAGCCCCCCCCCCCCCCCCACCCTCACCCCCCCACCCTCACCCCAGCAGAATAAATCCACCTTAAATCCGGGCCTGTAATCTGATTGGACGGCGGCTGAGGCTGCGGAGGTTCTGCTGCTGTGCGGCGTTTTTGACTCCGTCTCCTCCGAACCGTCTGGAGGATTTTCATCAGCTCTGCGTCTGAAAATAACACTGCGCATGCGCACTTCCATTCCGATATAATGAATGGGGGGGGGGCGACGACACCGCCGCTGCGTCATCTCTGCAGATGAGCATCCGACATAATCGATGATCTCGCCGGACGGCCGGTTCCGATCCGTTTGTGCCGAACCGCAGCGCCCCTTGCTGAAGGTCACGGGGGGCGCGCACTGCTGCAGCCGCGCGCTGAAGGGTTGAGGCCGGCCCTCCTGCTGCGTCACGGGCCCAGGAGCGAGAGAAGGACGACGCAGCTGAAACATTAATGGCTCGCAAGCCCTGCTCATTACTTATTCATGACGCGTTAATATATTCATATATTTTAAGGACAGGTGTCAGCGCCTTCAGACAGCAACACCACACACCGACGCATCATTTTTAACGATTTCATGATTTCTAATTCAGGGATATTTCTCATAGATTTCACGGATCTGAATCATTTTGATTCCTTCAAGATGAAAAATATCCTTAATAATGAGAAGGGAGGGGCAGGAGGGGAGTCGGGAATCATCGAACCAATCAGAGGGAAGATTTAAATTAATAATTAAAAAAAAAAAATCTTTATTGTTTTTTTAATTATTTCTTTGGTTGTTTTTGGATCAGAAGCTCCTGAATCTGATGGGAGCCACGCTGCCCTCTGATTGGCCGAGGCTGAATCTTTTCGCTCTTCATTCGTTTGTCCCCCTGCAGGCCAGCAGCCCGACGTCGCCATGCCTTTCGGAAACACCCACAACAAGCTGAAGATGAACTACTCCTCGGAGCAGGAGTACCCCGACCTGAGCCAGCACAACAACCACATGGCCAAGGTGCTGACGCCCGAGATGTACGCCAGCCTGCGCGACAAGGAGACGCCCAGCGGCTTCACCGTGGACGACGTCATCCAGACCGGCGTGGACAACCCCGGTAAGGACGCCTGCTGCTGCTGCTGCTGCTGCAGCAACAACAGCAACAATGACCTTGTCCAACACTGACAGTAACACAAAGCCGAGCAGTGAAGCCCAAAATAAGAAGGTAACAGGTAGCAGGTAGCAGATTGCTGGTCATGGGTAACGAGTAACAGATGGGTAACAGGTGGCAGGTAACGAGCAATGGTAACAAATAGCAGGTAACAGGTAGCAGGTCATGGGTAACGGGTAACAAATAGCAGGTAACAGGTAGCAGGTCATGGGTAATGGGTAACAAATAGCAGGTAACAGGTAGCAGGTCATGGGTAATGGGTAACAAATAGCAGGTAACAGGTAGCAGGTCATGGGTAATGGGTAATGGGTAACCGATAGCAGGGGACTGATAGCAGGTAGTAAGTAACAGATTGCAGGTAGCAGGTAACAGGTAGCAGGTAACAGGTAACGGGACTGATAGCAGGTAGTAAGTAACAGATTGCAGGTAGCATGTAACAGGTAGCAGGTAACAGGTAGCAGAGACCAGATAACAGGGGACTGATAGCAGGTAGTAAGTAACAGATTGCAAGTAAAGGGTAACAGATTGCAGGTAGTAAGTAACAGATTGCAGGTAGTAAGTAACAGGTAGCAGGTAGTAAGTAACAGATTGCAGGTAGTAAGTAACAGATTGCAGGTAGTAAGTAACAGATTGCAGGTAGTAAGTAACAGATTGCAGGTAGTAAGTAACAGGTAGCAGGTAGTAAGTAACAGATTGCAGGTAGTAAGTAACAGATTGCAGGTAGTAAGTAACAGATTGCAGGTAGTAAGTAACAGATTGCAGGTAGTAAGTAACAGGTAGCAGGTATCAGCATTAGGCCGTGGCTGCGACACGCAGCCGGCCCGGTGTGACCTCCTCACAAGGTTGCCGTGTTTCTGCTGCTGCAGCTGCTGCTGCTCGTTGATTAAGTCCTTAATTGGATGGAGTGGTTACATCAGGTTGGTTCCTGCTGCTTAGCGCCCAGCTGGAGGGATGTGACCTTTCACTTCCTGTCAGATGGGCTGATCCTCAGATCATCCCGCTGCAATCCGACATCCGACATCCGCACACAAAAACACACGCGCAAAACAGGCGGTGACGTCACTGCGCCCCCCCCCCCCTGCCCCCTCTCCGCAGGTCATCCCTTCATCATGACGGTGGGGTGCGTGGCCGGAGACGAGGAGACCTACGAGGTGTTCAAGGAGCTGCTGGACCCGGTGATCGAGGACCGCCACGGAGGATACAAACCCTCAGACAAACACAAGACGGACCTGACCGCCGACAACCTGCAGGTACACACACAACCACACACAACCACACACAACCACACACAACCACACACAACCACGGCCAGTCACAACACCCCCTCAGTCCCGCTGCTCCTCCCCCCTCAGGGCGGAGACGACCTGGACCCAAACTACGTGCTGAGCTCCCGGGTCCGGACCGGCCGGAGCATCCGCGGCTTCTGCCTGCCGCCGCACTGCAGCCGTGGCGAGCGCCGCGCCATCGAGAACCTCTCCATTGAAAGTAAGACTTGCTCCACTAGGGGGCGCACCGCGACCAGGGGCCACCGCCTTGAAAAAAAAAAACAAAAACACGTCAGTCATTTGGACCCTGAAGGCAGCGGTTGAACGGATTCACTTCCCGGACTGAATTTTGAAATTTTTTAGAGTCGAAGTCAAAGAAGGAGAAAGTGAGCGAAGCGACGATTTCCCATCGGGCAGTGGCTGCCGATGACGGTGTGCCGATGCGTTCAGGGACGCGGTGAGGGCGGCTCTTTATTTAGATATTTTTCCCATCATGCCTCAGCGAGCGCCGCAGATCAAACCGTTGCGTAACGAGCGGCTCGCCGTCGTCCTGCTGGGACTCTTAATGAGCCTCTCCGCTCCGCCTCTCCGCTCCCCCCCCCCCGCTTTCATATTCAAATGAGACCAACATGAAACCAGACTGAACCGGACCTGGCTGAGGCCAGGCTGGCTGGCTGGCTGGCTGGCTGGCTGGCGCTCTGCTGCCCCCTGCTGTCAGGAAGCAGCAGCAGCAGCAGCAGTTGAGACAGATGGTTGGAGCAGCAGCAGCAGCAGCAGCAGCAGCAGTTCCTGCTTACTGGGAAAAACCTCACATTTGACTGAACGGTTCTGACTCTCATCAGGTGGTTTATCACATATAGAGGATCCACATAGAGGAATATCGCAAACGTGTCCTGGAAACACTTTGTTCACACTGACACATCATTTAGTGTCCGGGGTCACGTGACCAGTTCACCGACCAGTGGAAATGGCGCGTTATGATTGGATGGAGGAGGAGAGGGAATATGGCAACCGTTCCGGACAGCAAGTTTACGGGAATTGCGGCTTATGTGCGTCACGTCGTTGAGTGTTTTAGAAATATCGCTTTTATTTTGCGGAAAAGAAATTCTCAACGGCGTTCTCATAAAACAGGTCTGGACAGCCTGGAGGGCGACCTGAAGGGGAAGTACTACGCCCTGAAGAACATGACGGAGGAGGAGCAGCAGCAGCTCATCGATGACCACTTCCTGTTTGACAAGCCCGTCTCCCCGCTGCTGCTGGCGTCCGGCATGGCCCGCGACTGGCCCGACGGCCGTGGCATCTGGTCAGTACCGCACCGCACCGCGCCAGAGGTGGCGCTAGTGGGAGGAGCTCAGGGGGAGGTTGGTGGAAGCTCAGGAGGAGCAGAGACACGAAGGAGTCGCGCAGAAGGAGAAGAGAATGGTGCGAGTGAAATGAGGAACCGAGGCAAATTGTGGTGAAAAAAAAAAAATGCGGTAAAACTTCATACTTTTGACCCAGTCAAAAGGATTCACGTTCAGATACCTAACACATCTACTCAAGTACAGGAATAATAATAATAATAATAATAATCATAATAATAATTATCATAATAATAATACATTTTATTTGTGTAGCGCTTTTCAGAAAACTCCACAACACTTCACAAGGGCATGAAAATAATAAAATCAGTGCACACAATCACAACTACCAATAAATCAGAATGTAGAGGAACATGAAATTACAGGAATCAAAAGTGTGATTTTGAATTTTTAAAGCTGCTTTTCTACTGAAAAACAGACAATTAAGTTTCCATCTGTCTCAGAAAGTACTTGCACCTGGTTACTCTGCTCACCTGTGTGTGTGTGTGTGTGTGTGTGTGTGTGTGTGTGTGTGTGTGTGTGTGACTCACCTGCAGGCACAACGACAACAAGACCTTCTTGGTGTGGGTCAACGAGGAGGACCACCTGAGGGTCATCAGCATGCAGAAGGGGGGCAACATGAGGGAGGTGTTCACTCGCTTCTGCACCGGACTGACCAAGGTGAGGCCCCGCCCACCCACTTCCTGTTCCCCATCCCCCCGCACCCCCCTCCTCCTCCTCCTCCTCATCCTCCGCCTCCCCCTGCAGATCGAGAACCTGTTCAAGGAGCGCAGCCACGAGTTCATGTGGAACGAGCACCTGGGCTACGTGCTCACCTGTCCGTCCAACCTGGGCACCGGGCTGCGCGCCGGCGTGCACGTCAAGCTGCCCAACGTCAGCAAGCACGACAAGTTCGGCGAGGTGCTCAAGAGGCTGCGGCTGCAGAAGAGAGGCACAGGTGGGTGGAGTCACGCAGGAAGAAGCCCCCCCCAACGATGAATATATGATGGAAGCTAGCTGCCACCCTAGGAAAAAAAACAGGGCGCAGTATCAGGGTTCAACGTACAACCATCAGGTTTCTACCACGTGATGATTTTCACGTTGGAACCTGATCACCAGACGGGTAACTCCCGTTTTTGGGGAAGGGCAGAGTGGGCAGGACCAGAGAGGTACACCTGAGTTCTGGCGATGGTCGGTCGCTGGTCCCGGTCGTAAAGCTACGTCAGGCTTTTCACGTGAAGCGCTTGAAAACGTCCCCCTTTGTTGTATTCGTACGCAGAACATGGAGCCGTTCTACTTTCCTAGGGTGGCCAGCAATGCGCTTCTGTAAAATATAGATTTTCAATCAAAAAGAATTGAAAAGCATAGGTGCACTTTATTGATCCCGAATTGGGGAGCTCCACTGTTGCAGCGCTGGAAGAAACTCAAATCAGATGGAATGGAAAAATAAACTGAACAATCTCATTTGACCCGATGTTAAATATTCTTTTGTTTTACTTGCTATCGTATCGTTAAGCAGGAAGTGATTAAAGCAAGATGAGTGCATAATATGATAAGTGAATGAAGAACTTAATAAATGTATAAACGTGACAATGAAGGTCATCATTGCAAGATGAGCTTCTATGATATATTTGTACCCGAGTGGCTCGGCAGCAGTGAACCTCACTCTCTCACCTCCCTCTCCCTCTCCCTCTCCTCCGGGCAGGCGGCGTGGACACGGCGGCGGTGGGCGGAGTCTTTGACATCTCCAACGCCGACCGCCTGGGCTTCTCGGAGGTGGAGCTGGTGCAGATGGTGGTGGACGGCGTCAACCTGCTGGTGGAGATGGAGAAGCGCCTGGAGGGCGGCGAGAGCATCGACGACCTCATGCCAGAGCAGAAGTGAACTGTGGCTCCGCCCCCAGCCCCTCCCCCTCCCTCACCCGTCACCCCCCTCCTCCCTCCACCAGCCCCCCCACACCCCTCCTTCCCCTCCCCCGCCCCTCCCTCCACTCTAACCAATCAGAGTCCGTCCTGAGCCGGCGGGACGTCGTCAGTTAGACTTCAGTCTTCCAACATGTGAAGGATTTTCTATTTCCTGTCTCCACCTGTTGGACTCATCTAACACCTGAAATATCTAATAAAGTCTGTGTGGGCCCCAACTCCACACCTGCCGCCGCTCACCTGTCCTCATTCAGCACGCACACGCACACACACACACACACAATTAACACAAACAGACACACACAACCACGCAGAAGAGATCATTTTTACAGTTTCACAAGCTGGGAGTTCCTGGCGGTGCGTTCACTGACCTCGGGAAGTTTTACACAGAGATGCTGCAGTTCAACTCAGCTGGAGTCTGGCAGGAGGCCTCAAAGGTCCTGAACTCGCCTAGCTTCACTTTTCAAGTCAGCAAATTTCCATGACCCCCCCCACCCCCCCCAAAAAAAGCCGAGCTGTGAACAGGAAGTGTTTTATTTTGAAAATCTACCTTTAGATTTAGACTGTGTACACGGTCATGAAATGCTTCCTGTTCAGTCTGATGTGTTTAGACACGGATTAAAAAAAAAAAAAAAAGAAAAAAAAATCCAGTTGATTTTATTTTGAAAGGAAAAAAAGAAAACCAAACACCACCATCAGTCCTGACAGGAAGTTGTGCTGTGTTCATGGAATCTACTGACACGCGGGTGAACCGAGCTTCAGGTAACGAAACGGTCGGTCGGTCAGCTGATCCGGAGAGGGGGTGGGAGGGTGGGGGAGTGGGCGTCGCCAGGTTAGTCCAGATCACAAACTATTTACAACTCGAGGCTCCGAGGCCCCGCCCACCAGCCTGGGAGTGGGTGGGGCCACCTGCCACTCAGTCTCTCGCAATAAAAACTAAAAGTCTTCTGTCTTCCCACGATGCATTGCTGTTCACCGGTTCGGGGGGGAGGGGCACTGTTGGCGGTGACATCATCAATCACATGTTCAGCACACGCTGCAGGTCACTTCCTGCTTTCGCTCGCTCTCTACCTCTCTCTCTCTCTCTCTGTTTTTTTTTCCTCTCTCTCTCCTCGCTCGCTCGCCGTCTGGCCCCGCCCACTCCACCCCGCCCCCTCCGTGCCCCCCCCCCGCTACAGCTTGAGCTCGTTGGCGATCTTGGAGGCGATGTTCTTGAAGGCGATGGACGTCCCCGAGATGCGCTTGAAGCGCACGCCGTTGAGCGAGAGGCGGGGCAGCTTGCACACCTCCATCTCCCACTGGACCAGCGAGGCGTCGGCGTGGGCGTGGCCGTCGCCGTGCACGCACAGCAGCAGGAAGTGCTCGCGCTGCTCGTAGTCGCAGTTGTTGGCGTCCAGCACCTTGCGGATCTCCCGCATCATCTCCTGCGGCTCCATGGACGACGTGGTCTTCATGCTCCAGGTGAAGCGCAGCGCGCGCGGCTTCCAGTCCTTCGACGACGGCGGCGGCAGCAGCGGCGGAGAGCCGGGCTCCTCCCTCCCCTGGTCACATGACACGTTGCGACTGCAGGAGAGGGAGGCGGGGATGGGGGAAGAGAGGAGGAGGGGGAGGAGGAGACGGCACGGCATCACTTCCTGGTTCCGTCGCTGACGTTTGAACAAGAGCCAATCGGGGGAGCGGGAGCGAAGCGACCAATCACAGGCCGTCACATCGTGTCCTGAATGTCGTCATCGTGCAATAAAAACCTGACAATATTTTTATGGATGCAACGTCAGAGGTGCTGACACAGGCATGAACAAACTACGGCCCGGGGGCCACATGCGGCCCGTCTAGCTTTTTAATCCGGCCCTTCAGCCAAACTTGAAGAACTGATGTTAACAGTCAGTCATCAAACAGCTGCAGCTCCTCCATGTTTGCAGTGTTTCCAGAGTCATTTCAATAAAGAGCTCAACACCCTGGTGGTTCTGGCTGGTTCTGGCTGGTTCTGGCTGGTTCTAAGAGCTAAACACCCTGGTGGTTCTAGCTGGTTCTGGCTGGTTCTGGCTGGTTCTAAGAGCTAAACACCCTGGTGGTTCTAGCTGGTTCTGGCTGGTTCTGGGTGGTTCTAAGAGCTAAACACCCTGGTGATTCTGGCTGGTTCTAAGAGTTAAACAACCCAGATGGTTCTAGCTGGTTCTGGGAGGTTCTGGATGGTTCTAAGAGCTCAACACCCTGGTGGTTCTAGCTGGTTCTAGCTGGTTCTAGCTGGTTCTGGGTGGTTCTAAGAGCTCAACACCCTGGTGGGGCTTCAAAGACTCTGATTTGGTTGCTTTGCTTTGTGAGTTTGGAGGCTCACCAGAACACTGCATCCATCTGCTGCTGCTCCGCTACCCCCCCTCAGGCACATGAAACCCACTGTGGCCCGACCGGTCCAACAGTTGGCCCACCCCTGGACAGCAACATCACCTTTGATTCACTCAACTCTTCTGCCAGGTGCCAAACCGCTCCCCTTCAGTCACCATTAGTGACAAACATATGTTTATGTATGAACCAATGAGACGCCCTGTATCTCACACACTGCCGTCATGGACGGAGGCTTCTGATTGGCCGGACTCACCGGGACCCGTCGGGCTTCCCGTTCCGCTCGACCTCTGACCCCGCCCTGAGGGCGAGGACGGACGCAGGGAGGCCGGCAGGAAGTGGGGGGGGGGGGGGGGGGGGGGGCTGGCGTACCTGCGGGTGAGCTTGGAGGTGATCTTGGAGAAGAGGTTGGTGGAGCCGCGGGCGCGGGACTGTGCGAGGGGCGTGGCGTCGTGCGACAGGCTGGGCGAGGCAGGCGGCCCGTTGTAGGTGGCGGTGCGGCGCTCACGCAGCTGGTCGCCGTGGAAGGTGCTGCGGCTCGCCGTCCCCCGGGGGAAGCGCAGGCGGTCGGGGGGCGTGGCCCCGCTGCTGACGCTGTGCGTGGAGGCTCCGCCCGCCGCCGACCTCTGAGGGGGCGTGGCGGCCGAACTGGCGGGAGAGAGAGAGAGGGGAGGAGGTCACGGCGAGGTGGAGGGAGGGGGGCGGGGCCTCAGTCACCTGCTCCACTCACCTGTTCTCCTTGCCGTTGGGCAGCGCGGCCTGCCGCTGGTCGCCGCCGCCGCCGGTGCGGTCGCTGCACACGTACGTGTTCCGTCGCGTCATGCTGGACGAGCCGCTCTGACCAATCGGAGCGCAGCAACAACAACAACAACAGGATCAGCGCTGATTAATCTGATGATGTCACGGCGGGGGAGAAGGCGGGGCCTCTACTCACAGAGGGCGTGGCCGACGTCCTCCTCCTCTCGGGGATGTCGGCCATGTTGGGGTTGTTGGCGTTGCCCAGCAGGGGACTTCCTGTTTCTGACGGGCTGGACTTCCTGTTGTGAGCGGCGGCGGCGGCGTCCTGCTTCCCCTCCGACCCCTCGACCCCTCCTCCTCCTCCTCCTGCTGCTGCTGCTGCTGCTCCTGCTGCTGTCTGACTCCTCCTGGGGTGAGCAGCTGCTGAGGAGGAGACTGGAGGAGGAAGAGGAAGAGGAGGGGTGAGGAGGCGGGGGGAGGAGGAGGGAGGAGTCAACAGAGGGAGTGCTGATGTGACCTCATCCTGCTGCTGCTGCTGCTGCTCACCTTGCTCGCTGTACCTCCTCTGTTTGGAGGAGGAGGAGGTGGAGTGGGCGGAGCCACGCTGGTGGTGAGCTGGTGATTGGCCGCTGCTGGCCGGTCGAACCTTCAGCAGCGAGTCGCCCGACTCCCCCTGAAAAACACGCCGGCCGGGTCAGTCCCCATTGGGGGGGCGGCGGGTTACCGACCGTGACCTCTGACGGTGACCTCTGACCTCTGCAGCCCGGCGCCCCAGCAGCAGGTAGGTGGCCGTGATGTCGTCGTACTTCATCTTGGCCAAAGAGTCGTTGATCTTCTCCCGGGAGTAGCCCATCCCCACCATCAGCTCTGAAACACACACACACACACACACACACACACACACACACACACACACACACACACACACACACACACACACACACACACACGGCAGTCACATGACCGGCCGGCCGCCTCCTGATTGGCTGAGGGAGACTCAGGGGAGGAGGAGGAGCTGGGTACCGATCCTCTTCTGGTCCTTGATGTCCAGCTCGGGCTCCGTGAAGGGCTTCATGTCGTCCTCGTCCGAGCCGGCGTTGATCCAGCGGTCCTTCATGATTTGCTGGAGGAGGAAGTAAAACTGGTCACATGACCGCAGCTGAGCGAGGGGGGGTAGGAGGGGGGAGGAGTGTGGTCAAGCTGTCTGGCTCAATGATGTGACCACAGCCATGGGTGAATTATAAGAACTGGATATCGCGCTGACGATATGGTGACTCAGCATCCCCCCCCCCCAGTGGCCACTCGAGGTACTGCAGCCAAAAACACTGTACGGCCCAAAAAGCAAAATGGACATTAACTTTTAATCTGGGACCTAACCTTGACCTTTGACCTGAAACACAGTTCATAATAAATCTCCCCATTGTAGATGTTTACGTCCTGGACGTTTAATGTGTCTAAAAAAAATAATTATAAATGTCGTCATGGCTCGTTCTGATAGGCTGATGCGTCCTGATGCGTCATGGGAGTAAACAGAGGCATGATGGGAAGTGGGTGGGCTCGCTCACCTCCAGGGTTCCTCGCTTGCCCGGGTTCAGCACCAGGAAGCGCTTCAGCAGGTTCTCGCAATCGGTGGACATGTAGAAGGGGATCCGGTATTTCCCACGAAGGACTCGCTCCCTCAGCTCCTGCACACACACACACACACACACACACACACACACACACACACACACACACACACACACACACACACACACACACACACACACACATAAACAGTACTGCTAACAGGCCAGCAGGGGGAGCCTCTAGCTGCGTTTCCATGACCCCTAGAATTGCGCAAAAGCTAAATATGGCCACAAGGTTTTTTGACGCTTCCCTAATTTCGTAATTTTATTTCAGAAGTTTATGGGAATTCTCGTAATTTTCACGGGTCGAGATTTTACAAGAATTACGACTTATGCGCAATTGTACTTTTGTTGAAATTTTTTAGAAATATCGCTTTTATTTTGCGAAAAACCGTCATGGAAACGCAGCTACAGGTGGCATCGCCGACGGCAGGCGAGGGAGCGGAACCGAGCTTCACCTTGAGGTTCTGGCCGTCGAAGGGCAGCGAGCCGCTGACCAGAGTGTAGAGAATCACACCCAGACTCCACACGTCCACCTCAGGACCGTCGTACTTCTTCCCCTGAACACACACACACACACACACACACACACACACACACACACACACACGGTGTCAGACGGACCCGGAGCTGCTGCTCTCTGGTTGTATCTGGAGAACTGTGGGCGGGTCAGAACCTGGAAGAGTTCCGGGGCAGCGTACGGCGGAGAACCACAGAAGGTGTCCAGCTTCCCTCCCATCGTGAACTCGTTGCTGAAACCAAAGTCTGCAATCTTGATGTTCATGTCGGCGTCCAGGAGGAGGTTCTCGGCCTAGGAGAGGAGGAGGAGGAGGTACGAGGAGGTGGGGATGAGGTGTGAAGGTGTGTTCAGGGCCGGTGGGAACTTCTGAGACTCTCCTACCTTGAGGTCGCGGTGGACGATGCGTTTCTGGTGGCAGTACTGCACGGCAGACACAATCTGGACACACGCAGGGGGGGAGAGACAGGCACAACAGGCTCAGGCCCTGATTGGCTCAAAGACATCACCTGACCCTCCACCAAAACTCTGTGTGTGTGTGTGTGTGTGTGTGTGTGTGTGTGTGTGTGTGTGTGTGTGTGTTACCTGTCTAAATTTAGCTCTGGCCTCCTTCTCCTTCATCCTCCCGTGAGCCACGAGGTAGTCAAACACTTCACCTGCACAAAGAGGGCGGAGAGAGAGGAGAGAGGTCAGACACCTGGCCAAGGGAGATGTTGGAGCTGGTGGCTGTCGGGACGACTGACCTCCGCTGGCGTACTCCATCACCAGGTAGAGAGTCTTCTCCGTCTCAATCACCTCAAAGAGCTTGACTGTGGAAGCAGGCAGACAACATGTGTGAGGAGGACAGGTGAGAGAAGGACAGGTGTGAGGAGGACAGGTGAGAGGTGGACAGGTGAGAGGAGGACAGGTGTGAGGAGGACAGGTGTGAGGAGGACAGGTGAGAGGAGGACAGGTGTAAGGTGGACAGGTGTGAGGAGGACAGGTGAGAGGAGGACAGGTGTAAGGTGGACAGGTGAGAGGAGGACAGGTGAGAGGAGGACAGGTGTGAGGAGGACAGGTGAGAGGAAACTCACCGATGTTTGGATGATTCAGGATCTTCATTATTTTGACTTCTCTGAAGAGCTGAGGAACAGACAAACACGTTGGCATGTTATTGACTTATTCATAAATTGGCCACATCATGTTGGTCCTACAGCCCACCACCAGGGGGCAGACAGCTCGGTTGGCCAGACCATTAGAGACCAGGCACCGAGCCCGAGGAGGAAGTGGAACCGAACCGTGTCAGACTGTCTCACCTTCTGCAGGCTGGTGGGGTTCAACTGGGTCTTGTCGATGATCTTTATCGCCACCTGCCAGGAGGAAGAAGAACAGCAACAGGGTGTCAGTCGACTCTCTGGTGTGTCGTCAACTCCACCGCCCTCCGGTCTCACCTCTCGTCCAGTCCGGACGTGGCGAGCCAGCTTGACTTTGGCGAAGTTGCCCTTCCCGATGGTCTTGAGCAGGCGGTAGTTCCCCACGTGAGGCGTCTCGTCCGCCGCGGACGACGACGTCTTACTGCGGGACGAGCGCACAAAGTGGGACGACACCTGACCACGGCCATCATCTGTGGAGGTATGCTGGGGAAAAATAAAATAAAACAGTGACGTCCATAATTACCAGGCAGAGGAGATATGACGAGCACGCACTGTGACATCATCATCATCAGCGGAGTTTCCATGACAGTTTTCCGCTAAATAAAAGTTTTCAAAAATTTCTAAAATGTCGACAAAATACAATGAAGTTTTGCAGGTGTTTCAACGGAAACTTAATTCTCGTCCAATCTCGTCCTGCGATAATTGATGCTTACGATTGCTCGCTGTCAAGAACGATTGTTACGTTTTTTTTTCTCTTTCATTACTCGTAAAAAAATATTCTGCCTCCTCTGTCCAAGCTTTCACTTGGACTGGTCACGTGACCCTGAACATTACTGCTGCTGACGTGTCAATGTGACAAAAGTGTTCCCCATGACACTTTTGCGATATCCCTCTACATGGAGACGTGTGAAAAACCACCTCACGAGAGCATCAAAACCTTTGAGACACGTCTGAGAGGTTTTTCCACTTTTCCTGTTTCCATCAGCAGGTTCTTCATTGCAATATTTAGGTTGTGCGCAATTCTAGGGGTCATGGAAACGCAGCTACCATCATCATCATCATCATCATCGTCGTCGTCGTCGATGTCGTTTGGAAACTGTAAAATATTTCTGAGAAGAACCTTAAAGAACCAGTCTGGAACCTGAATTAGCGATTAGTCATACTTCCATACTAATGACACTTGCATTAAATGGACTTTGATGTCCGTCTAGAACCCAAACAAGAGGACACATGAAGGCCCAGTGTCGGACCTCCACCTCTCTTGACAGAGGGTCTCCTCCTAAACCGCCTCAGATCTCAAGAAACTCTCGTTTCCAAACGTTAGAGCCACCGTGGCCCCACAAACACACCTGGACACCTGTTGACCTACTGCCTGCGTGCAGCAGCTTCCCGAGAGGAACCACCAGGTGGTCTGCTCGGCCACCTGGAAGCCCTGAACCCCGTCAGGTTCTCCGGGAACTACTTACAAAGAACTTGTCTGCAAACTAATCTGAACTGGTTTCACCAGCCAACTCCGGACGGTGGACTCACGTTCTCGGCGTCTCGCTCGTTGACGGTGGGCAGCGGGGTCCTGGTGGACATGGTGCCCGGGTCAGTGTGAGGGATGCTGGCTCATCAAGCCGCCCGTCCGCCCCGGAACACCTGCCTCAACTTAGCGGGGACCGTCCGCGGACTGCTACAAGTTCCGGACCGGGTTGTTTTTTTTTGTTTTTTTTTATCTGGTGCAACAAAAGGGCGGCATTACCGGTTCCGGTTCAGAGTAAAAAATAAAAAAAGAAGAATCTCGAAGTGTTATCTGTCCCGGCTCGGCTCGGGACAGCTGCCTCTCCGACAGTTTGCTGCGGACATGGAGCCGAAGCTGCCGCAGCAACAGTTCCTCTTTAGCGGCTAACTTAGCCGGCTAGCCCGTCGGGGGGCCCCGGTAGGACCTGTTGTACGTGTTCCCGGGTCCCGGGGCGAGGTCCGGGGGCCGCCTGCTGGCCACCGGTTCGGTTCGGTCCGTGCGGACGGTCCTCCGGCGGAAGGTCGGACGGGTTCGCTCGGCTCCTCGTCACAGCCAGCGGGGAGACTCCCAGCTAGAGGCTCGGCTAGCCGCTGCCAAGATGGACGACGAACCAAACCCAGCGTGTTGACAGGATGTGACGTCAGAGGGCAGCGTGTGCCCTGATTGGCTGGCCGGATAGAGTGGTGGCGTTTTGTGTTGCTAGGGTGACTGGACAGAAGACTGAACGGAATCACTTCGTCATTAAAACTATCATTTTTAAAGCCACATCTACATGGAAAGTTGTTATTATTTTTGATTCTATTTTTAACATCTCTAATCTTAAAGATCACGCAGGCGTTTTTATTTTGGAACTCATACTACACAATGCCCCTCTTGAAACTCAAGCGTTGTTAACTAACATAAACAACATATCTAATTGCTTCACTTTTTAATTAATTATTTCATGTTCCATAAGTTGTGGCGCATAATGAATTTATCTGGCAACCTCGCCCGTCAAAATCAGTGTTTTAAAAAAAAGTGTGGAAAAAAAGTGGAAAGCTCTCCTGCACATGACCAGTAGAGGGCAACCTCAGCTGACAGACTGCCCTCAGTGCTGAAACTCATCCACAAAGTTCTGAGTCATAAACCCATTCTGACCTTATTCTAGAACCTTGACACCAACCTCGAACCCTGACTCTGACATTTACCTAGAACCCTGATCCTGACAAAAAACCTCAAACCCTAGAACCCTGACATTGACCTAGAACCCTAACCTTAACAGCCAGAACTCTGACTCTAACCTAGAACCCCCTCCCTAACCTAGAACCTGAACCTGGTCCTCACCCAGACCCGTGTCCTTGTACTAGGACATTAAATCTGGCCTAAACGAAGACCCTAACCCCGACCTAGAGCCCTGACCCTGACTTTGGACCCTTTATCTAACACGGGACCTAACTCAGACCTAGAACCCTGACCAACTCGGCTGAGCAACTTCCTCCTTCCCGCAAGTCGCCACTGTGATATTTATAGACATGCACAAGCTGTCCACCAGAGTGTTTTGAAGTTGTTGGACTGTGTTTTTGGATGAGTGTTGAGGGAGGGCAGTGTCCCTGACGACCTGCCAAAATATTGAACCGCTCCTTGAAGTTCCACCGTCGTGGAGAACCTGCACATCACACGAATTGTCACTTAGAACCAATTAAAAATAACTGACCCACATCGGATGAACGACTTTAGCCAGTTAGCCAGCAGGGCTAAAGGCCAGCAGCCAGTGGACCTGACTAACCCTAACCCTCGGTTCTTCCGTTTACAAACGCAGTTTCATCTGTGTTTATCTGAGCGAAACCTGAGGAGTCAGCCGGTCCACAGACAGCTGGTCCTTAAAATAACCCTGGAGGACCCTCCCCCGCCCTCCCCCGCCCTCCTCCCGCCTCCTCCCGCTGTCATGCGCCACCGCCGCATAACACTCGTGGCTATGTTTTGACTCAGGAGACGCTGGCTTCACACAGACGTGAGTGAGTTCAGAGTGTTTGACTTGTTGTCCAGCAGATCTTCAGGACACACAGTGAGTGAAACCTGGTGCTGAAGCTCTTCTTCTTCTTCTTCTTCTTCTCCTCCTCCTATTTTTCGTCCTTTCCTTCTCCTTCTTCTTTTATCCTTTCACTTCCCCTTCTTCTTCGCCGTGGCTCCAGGATGGCTGCAGCCGGGGTCTCCCGCTCAGGGCCGACCAGCGAGGCCCTGGACGACTACTCCCCCTACAGCCACCTGAGTGACGACGAGCTGTTGCAGCTCGCCATCCAGCGCAGTCTGACCGACACGCAGCACAACGCTGGCGCCCCTGCAGGTGGCCAGGCGTTACGACAAGCTGACAGCAGCGACCCGACCCCGACCCCGACCCAGCAGCAGAAGCAGCAGCAGCAGCCCAGACGCAGCTCCCGCAGTGCACCACCACCGCCACCAGCAGCAGCGGACCGCAGCTCCCACAATGCATCGGCGGAATACAGCTCTCCAAACCCACCATGGCAAAAACCTCCTGATCCGTACGTCTGCACCCAGTGCCTCCTCGCGGTAAACTGACGGTGAAAAGGTCGTGATGTCCGAGGTGTCTGGAGAAGAATGAGTGAAGTTTGCAGGAAGTCACGTCAGTTTGTGTTGAAGCTCACTGAAGCTTCTAGCTGAACGCTAACTAGCCAGCTAACCAAACGAGGCTAACTGTTTCCTCACAGTTGGGAACCAGTATGGACCCCGGCGCTCTGTCCACTACAGTGACCGCGTCTGGTTACGATGATACAGGAGAGGGCGGGGCCTGGGTCTTGCTGTGCTCTAATTGGCTGCCCGTGTCGTGGCAGGAAGACCTTTGAGGGCAGCGTCAGCTACTTCGTGACGGGTTCTGGCAAGAGGATGGTGGCCTACCGCAAACCTGACGGCACACTGCTCTACATCCTGCCAGAACCTGAGCAGTGAGTCCAGAGATCCACAGCACCCAACGCTGTTTTCATCAGCGCCCTCTGCTGGAGCAAAGGCCAAACTGCGAGACATTTTGACCTGAATTTGGGTGGAAGATTCTGGGTTCAGATTTTGAGTAGAGATGCACTGATACCACCTTTTAACAGAACCAGTATATGAGTACTCACATTTCAGTACTCACCGATACCGATACTGAGTACTCAGTAAGTACATTACACAGCATAGAATTAAAGTTTCACTGCAGTACAAGCACAAATGTTACAAAAATGTAAGATACCACGACACGTATCGGTGTCGTGGTAGCGGCACGTATCTCATGAGTCCAAGTAGAGTACTCAAGCCCGGCATGGGTACCGATACCTGCTACTGGTATCCGTATCGGTGCATCCCTAATTTTGAAGTTGGGTTTGTTCTCCAATCTGTGAGTGGAAGCTTCCTGTTAGAACCTTCAGCCCTCAGAAAACAAACCTCCAAACTGTGAATCTGGAACCCGAAGGAGGTTCTGACCCGATCTGGAGCAGATGGAGACGAGGGCTGATGAAAACAAGAGTGCATTTGTATGTGTGTGTGTGTGTGTGTGTGTGTGGCTGCTGTGTCAGCTGACGGCTCGTTCCCCACAGGGAGGAGGAGCCTCTGTTCCAGGCCATCCGGGCTGGACAAGTGTCAAAGGTCAAGGACTTGGCCACCAGACCAGGAACCAACCTGATGCTGACCAGTCAACCAGGCTGGCTGGCCATCCACCAGGCCGCCTGGTTCGGCCAGGAGGCCTGCCTGAAGGTGCTGCTGTCAGGTAGACACACACACACACACACACACACACACACACACACACACACGCACGCACACGGTGTGACGGTGTGTTGCTGCTCAGCCCAGCCCGGGATGGTCAACAAGCGGACGGGCTGCTGCGAGACGGCGCTGATGCTCGCTGTCAGCAAGGAGCACCTGGGATGCGTTCAGGTGCTGCTGGAAAACGGAGCCGACCCCGACGTGCCCAACCAGGACAAGGAGACCCCCCTGTATCGAGGTAGGGGGGGGGGCGGAACCAGGAAGTGAGGGGAGGCTAGAGTCAAGTGAGTCTTGTCCCCCTTTAGCCACGCCCTCTCCCGTCTGTCCTGCCGAGCAGCCTGCGAGGTGAACAACGCCGGCCTGGTGGCGGCGCTGCTGAACCACGGCGCCGCCGTCAACACCCACTGCCTGCTGGGCTGGACGGCGCTGCAGGAGGCCGTGTGCCGCGACAACGTGGAGATCGGCGAGATGCTGCTGAAGGCCGGTGCCAAACTCAACCTGACCAACGTCTACGGCATCTCGCCGCTCTTCACAGCGGCGCAGAGCGGCCAGCTGGCGGCGCTGCGCTTCCTCATCAAGCACGGTGAGCCGCCGCCGAGGACGCCGCCGCTTCTCATTCGCCGCCAGTGGAGGGGGGTGGGGCTACAGGATCAAAGTCCCGCCCACACACTAGAACCAGAGAACCACACTGCTAATTTATATATATACGATATATATGTGTAATATATATATGTACAAATTAATATATATGTATATATATATATATATACATGCAATATATACAGTATATATATATATGTGTGTTTATATACGTTCATTTGTATATATTTGTATATACATATATATGTATATATAAATATGTGTTCACACATATATGAATATACACACATAATATATATACATGTATACAAGGAAATACAGACATATATATTCATACATACATGCATATATGTGTATATATACATATATATATGTATATATATATATGTATATATATATATATATGTAGATGTATATATACATATATATATATATATATATATACATCTATATATATATATATATATATATATATATATATAAATATATATATATATATATATATATATATATGTAGATGTATATATACATATATATATATATATATACATCTATATATATATATATATATATATATATATATATATATATATATATATATATATATATAGATGTATACACCTATAACCGCCGATGAATAACACAATAACATATATAAAATAATTTAAAAGAAAGAAAAATGGGGAAGGAGAATATGGTGCCTCCTCCACCAGGGGGAGCCCAACACAACAGCATCGGTCACGGTACACCAAGAACCTCAGCAGCAGCAGCAGCAGTTCCCTGAGTGTGTGTCTGCCGTCCTGACCGTGGCTGCTCCCCCTGTAGGCGCCGACATCAACAGCCAAGCAGCAGATGGCGCCACTGCTCTGTACGAGGCGGCCAAGAACGGCCACGAGGCCGTGGTGGAGCTGCTCCTCTCTCAGAAGGCCGACCCCAACAAGCCGGGCAAGACAGGCCTCCTGCCGCTGCACATCGCCGCACAGACAGGAAATAACACGTAGGCACACAGCCCCGCCCCCTCTTTCTTTCCAACACTGTGTGAGCTGAGGGGTCAGAGGTCACAGACCTGGTTCTGGTCTCAGACCTGGTTCTAATCTCAGCAGGTTCTAGTCACAGACCTGGTTCTGGTCTCAGACCTGGTTGTAGTCTCAGCAGGTTCTAGTCTCAGACCTGGTTCTGGTCTCAGACCTGGTTGTAGTCTAATATCTGGTTCTAATCTCATACCTGGTTCTAGTCTCAGCAGGTTCTGGTCTCAGACCTGGTTCTAATCTCAGACCTGGTTCTGGTCTCAGATATGTTTCTGGTCTCACATCCGGATCTGATCTCAGACCTGGTTCTGGTCTCAGACGTGGTTCTAGTCTAACACCTGGTTCTAATCTCATACCTGGTTCTAGTCTCAGCAGGTTCTGGTCTCAGACCTGGTTCTAATCTCAGACCTGGTTCTGGTCTCAGATATGTTTCTGGTCTCACATCCGGATCTGATCTCAGACCTGGTTCTGGTCTCAGACGTGGTTCTAGTCTAACACCTTGTTCTAATCTCATACCTGGTTCTAGTCTCAGCAGGTTCTGGTCTCAGACCTGGTTCTAATCTCAGACCTGGTTCTGGTCTCAGGCTCTCTCTTCCCCCCCTGCAGAATTGTGTCCATGCTGCTGGACGCCACCAGTCGGGCCCGGGTGCGTCGGGCCGGGATTAGCCCGCTGCACCTGGCGGCCGAGCGGAACCGGGACGAGGTCCTGGAGACGCTGGTGGGGGCGGGGCTGGACGTCAACGCCCAGCTGTCGCACGATCGCTCGCAGCTGTACGAGGACCGCCGCAGCACGCCGCTCTACTTCGCCGTGGTCAACAACAACGTGCCGGCGGTGCGGCTCCTGTTGGCGGCCGGCGCCGACCCCGACCTGGACCTCTTCCGGCCCCTGATGGTGGCGGCCCGGCAGAGCTGCAGCCAGACGGTGCAGCTGCTGGTGGAGCGCGGCGCCGACGTCAACGCCGCCATCCCCACCCACCCCACCACCTTCCCCGCCGTCTACATGTTCTCCATGAAGTACCTGCCGCTCTTCAAGTACCTGCTGGACCACGGAGGCCACGCCCTGCCCTGCTTCCACTGCGTCTACGGCGCCGGGCCTCACCCGCCCATCAACACCAGCCGCTCGCGGCGCGGCGACCGTGAGCCCCGCCAGGAGGGGGTGTCGCAGGCCCGGGGGGTCCAGGTGAGCAGCTTGTAACACAACACACGACACGTCAGTGCTGCCATACTAGAAAAAAAAAGAAAAAGAAACAGGGCTCAATATCGAGTTGTGACGTCATACTTTCACGTTTTTACGTGATCATTTTGAAGAAAATGCTTTCTAAGCCGTATGTTTTTTTTGTGTGTGGCTGCAGTACCTCCAGTGGCCACCGGGGGAAAGACTCCCCTCGGTGCCATGTTGCCACTCTGGTATCCACTTGTTCTGATGCCAAATCATCCACGGTTCACTCCGTTCCCTCTGTTGTCACTTGATTGGCAGTTCTGCGAGATGATCTCCGCCCCCAGCATCAGCCGGTGGGCGGGGCCAATCATCGACCTGCTGCTGGACTATGTGGGTCATGTGACCCTGTGCTCGCGGCTGACAGAGCACCTGGACAGCTACGAGGGCTGGAGCGCCATCAAGGACCGGGCAGGTGAGCCCCCCCCCCCTCCGACCTCCCCCTCCTCCTCCTCCTCCTCCTCACTGGTCTGACTGGTTGTTTTCCAGCTGCTCCTCCGTCGCTGCAGCAGCTCTGCAGGCTGCACATCCTGCAGCGGGCGGGACGCCGGCGTGTCGCCCGGCTGCCGCTGCCGGGACGCCTCATCGGCTTCCTGCAGCACCGGGAGCGCGAGGTGGAGGAGGTCTGACCCGGTCTGACCCGGTCTGACCCGGTCTGGACACCAGTGAGCAGGTGAAGACGTCCTGCTGCAACTGCAACTTTTCCTCTTTTTCTTCTCTTTCTTTCTTTTCCTCTTCGCCTTCCTCTGCTTCTCCTCCTCCTCCTCCTCCTCTGCTTCTTCTTCTTCTCCTCCTCCTCATTCTTCTGCTGTCTGACTGCAGCACCAATAAACATCTCATCCAGTCCTCCCACCTCTTGGGTTTATTTCACTCCTCTGTAAAGATAACAAAAAAAAAAAACGCCCTCTAGTGTTCAAAGCCTCTCCGCGGCGGTGGCTCCGCCCACCTCGACTGGTCACCTGACCCATGATGACTTCATCAGTGTGGCAGCGGCGCCAGACTTTTACAGCCTGGACCCGAGGTCGCGATGACATCACACCTGCATGACACTGCGAGGCTCCGCCCACTCTGTAGCATCAGACAGGAGACCTGCCAGTGTGTGTGTGTGCGTGTGTGTGTGTGTGTGTGTGTGTGTGTGTGTGTGTCTGTGTGGACTGTTGCGCTCATCTCCACCTGATGACATCGAGTCAATATTTTTAAGCAGCCGTTGAAAAACAGAGTCGGCGCCTGCTCCTCCAATCCTCCAATCAGCAGCCTGGCCCCACCCCTGGCCCCGCCCCCTCTCAGAGTCTGGCTGGACCAGGCAGCAGCAGCAGCAGCAGCAGCAGCAGCAGCAGGAGGAGGATGACCACGCCCGGCTTGGTTCTCGCCGCCTCTGTCGGGTTGTTCCAGGTGAGTTCTGGGCTGAGCTGCTGCTCCACGCTGCCCCCTGCTGGTGAGCTCGGCTCACCTCCTCCTGGACCTCCTGCCGCCTCTGGAAACCAACCAGAGCCTGACGTTATCTTTGTGTGTTGATGTTGCTGGGGTTTTTTTTTTTTTGCTTTGCCAACAGATGACTGCAGGTGCAGAGATGAGCTACAGGGCTCCGCCCCCTGCACCTCCTCCTCCACCACCACCTCCTCCACCACCTCCTCTTCTCCTCTCCAGACAGCTGATCTCCACAGGTGAAGGCTCCATCTGCTCTCCCTCCTCAGCAGGCCAAAACAAAAGACCCAACCAGCGATGCAAAATGTGTGAAAAACTGAGCCGCAGCTTTTTGCTTGCGTTGCAGTGGCGCCCCCCGCTGGTCTGGATGTGCACAGTGCACACGGTTGGCTGCTGCTGCTGATCTTGGTCGCTCCTGTCACCTTCCTCCTGCTCCTGATGGTCACCTGCAGCCTGTCCTCCAAGGTGGTGAAGGGGTGAGTCCTCCACCGGCCCCACACTGCAGCAACACAACCTCAACCTCAACACAACACCACAGCAACACAACCTCAACCTCAACACAACACCACAGCAACACAACCTCAACCTCAACCTCAACACAACAACAACACAACACAGCAACAACACAACCTCAACCTCAACACAACACCACAGCAACACAACCTCAAC